>NC_086332.1:46266637-46574329 GCF_032445375.1 Bacillus rossius redtenbacheri | reverse complement strand
ATTTGGAGAACACTTTGACATCATCTAGGTATGTGAAGCAACATTTCCCAATGAGGTCGGGCAGCACGTCCTGCACCATCATCTGTTGAAACGTACTGGGGGCGTTCTTCAGGCCGAAAGGCATGACCTTAAATTGATACCACTCCCCAGTTGGTGTAGTGAATACAGTCAGGTTCTTAGATTCCGAGTGCATGGGGATTAGCCAATAGCTGGACTTGAGGTCCAGGGGCGAGAACACGCCTGCCGTCCCAACATCTTTTAGGGTTTCGTGAATATTCACAGGCTGGTGGGGCTGCGCTGATAGTAGCATGATTCAAGGGCTGTTGATGCAGAATCGCGGCGTTTTGTCCTTCTTGGTTACAATCACGATCTGGGAGTTGTAGGGAGATCGGCTGGGCTCTATGATGTCTGCAGCCCTCATCTCTGCCACTTGCTTCGCGATCAGCTTGCTTTTATGGTGCGAGGGGGCCCCTGGTCTGGTGTAGATGGAGTGGTTATCCTTCAGCATGATCTGGTAGCTAGCACGAAATGTGCATGATTGTCTCCCACTAGGCAGGATTGTATCCATTAGCTGTGGTTGCAGAGGCTCGGGGAATCCCTAGTGTAGATCTGCTAATGTTAGCACGGGTGGTGTGGTATCCCCCCCTCCCAGCCGAGTGACCCAGTAGAGGGTTTGACGTGGAGCTGCTCCAAAGCACACCCTCTGGGCTTCAAAATCCATGACTGCCTTCTGTTCAATGAGCCAATCTTGGCCCAGTATCAGGTCTTCGTGCAGTTCTTCAGCTACTAAGAAAGACACTGTCACTTCCCTATCCCCAATGTGGCAGGTCAATGAGACCCGGCCTTGGATGGCAATATGGGTATGGCATTGTGTCAGCTGTGCGTATTGCACTTGTGGAGCCATGGCTGCTCCAGTCTGATGAACCCAGCTGGCTTTCACATAGCTGGTGGTGGCTGCAGAGTCCAGGAGGGCATATATCTGGTTGTCGGTTAGTTGTACAGATAGGCGAGGAAGGAGCCGAGGGTGGTTGTGTTCGATACTCATTACTTGGCCCGTTCCCTCGAATTCTCCCGGGGTCGCATATGAGCACAAAGTGTCCTCCTGTTTCTTGGGGATGGTTCCGGAGGCACATTTCCTTCCCCTTAGGCATTTCCCGGTGGGGCCTTCTGGTCCTGGTTGTCCCACTCCCGGCACCGCACTGGACAATCTGCGTTGAAATGCCTCTCTGGGCAGTGCCAGTACTTTGGGATTTCCTGACGAGGGGCGAATTTTTTCTTCTCTTGAGTTGGGGAGGCGTTAGTTATACTAGGATGTGGACTTCGCGTTTCCTGGCAGTCACGTTGTACAGCAGTGGCTCAGAGGCATAGTTCGAACCAATCCTGCGGGGCTGGGTATCTGAGGAATGGCCGCAGATTGGGCATCACTAGTTCTAGAACCGTAGGTAGAGATTCTTTGACATTCCGGTCGGGGTATAGGCGTTCGAACAGTTTCTTCTTGTGCATCAAGAAACTTTCAATCTCGTTGCCTTCCTTCTGTTTGGTGTACCTGGACATGGTTTCTGGTCTCGCAGTTGTTCTCGGCAGGAGCGACACACATAGATGAAGTCTTGGGATTCCGGGTTCCAATCGGCTTGATCCCGACATTACAAGTGAAAGGGAGCCCTGGAAGAGATGCAGGCGAGGCTGGATCTTTCCTGGATTTTGCAGCCAGGTGCAGTGCAAGGTTGTGATGCCATCTGGGCGAAGGAGGGCGCCACCAAGTGTTTGCTGTCAGTGGCGTGTGGTGGAGTTATTGTGTGGGTAAGCTGTCTCACCCATCCCCGACCTTAAGGCGAGGGGCCCGGGGGCCCTCCCCCGGAAAAAATTTGGATTTCTAGGTGCAAAATGGGGCTATTTTTGCAGTTTTCCTGGTAGAAATATAAAATGCACTTTTTTAGCAAAAATGTTTTCCAAGTAATTGGCAGCCGGTTAACCACTCATTTTTCGAATATAAATTACAATTAAAATATCTAACAAAAGATTTTCCTGTTGTTTTTATGTCTAAATCAGAAGTCGGTTTCCCTACTGCCAAACACTTTTTTTATCTTCAAAAGAAAAATAATTAAAATCAGTAATTAAAAAATTGCAAACAACGCAGTAGCTGTGTTCTTGGTTGGGGCCGAGTTGAGAGTCTTGCTCTATCCCGGACAGCATACGCTGCGGAACTCACAGCTTACCTTGTTGGCACATGGACGGCAGTCGCTGATGAAGTTTACATTCTCACTGTCTAGCACTTACTACGAAAACAGTTAACACCAAAACAGAATAAAATGTTCTTGAAATGGACACTGTTGCGCAATGAAAACTTGCCTTATAAGTTGTAAAAATAAAATTTGTACTGGTATTTGTTTGTTGTACGACGCGCGCAAACACAGCGAAGGCCAGCTTCTCTGGCTACAGCAGGCCTTGAGCGAACATTACCGAAGTAGTCTCACGAAGATACACTAACCCTTTCACTCCCTCCGCCCCGGCACCTCAACCCGCCCGGCTTTCACGTTACCATGGCAACCGGGGGAGACGTTACCCGACGCGCTCGCTACGGTGATCGGATCGCATTGGCACACGAGATGAAATTTCCAGATAGCAAAAACTATTACATTACCCCAAGCAACATAACAACAGGGTAAGCACTGCTTACCTAGCATCTATTGAATATACGCCACTGTTTGCTGTACTCCTGGAAGCGGGTGTTGGCTCCGGCTGCTCGAGTCCGATAGTCTTCCTAGACTAATTCTGGCCCCACGTTGGGCTCCAAATTGATGTGTCCCGGCGATGGGCCAGTGTCTGGAAGGAGCTTGAGGTGGGGGTGAAAACCCCCGGGGTGCGACTGCCTCAGTCGTCCCTGACGAACAGTGCCTGTAGCCAGGCAGGCAGCCGAACGGAGATGGGCTGGGGCCTCGGGCCTCGAGGCAGTTCGTCCACTGGGAGTGGTGGCAGTAGCCGGTGCAGGGGAAGGGCAGGAATCTCAACAGGGAGCAGGATACTGATGCGGGTTTCGATGGGGGAAAGGAGTACGGGTTGATGAGGGAGGTGGGGGGAAGGCGTTGGTGAACTCGGCGGGGAATAGGAAACAGGTGAAAATTGGTAGGAGTGGCCGGGGATGTACACTAGGCTTGGTTCGACGGCACTGGTGAAGTAGCCCTGTTGGTGGGCTGACCGCTGCTCCTCCTCATGGCATGGAGGTTGACGTGGCCAGTGGTGCCTGCGCCCTGCACGCTTACAAGGCATAGAGAGGAAAAGGGGACCCCTAAAGTGAAATCCCTGGGGCCGCTCCAGTGAGAATAGGATACTTAGAGCATTTTCCCTGCATCCGTTCCAGGGAGGATAGGAGACCTAGAGCGTAATCCCGAGGGCTGCTCTAGGGAGAATAGGAGACCTAGAACATGATCCCGAGAGTTGCTTTAGGGAGGACAAGAGACCTAGAGCATAATCCCGAAGGCCACTCCAGCGAGGGATTCTAGAGTTTAGACCCAAGGCCCCTTCAGAGGAAGGTGTGAGAGAGAGTGGGGGGGGGGGGGGCTAGGAGGCGGGAAGAAAGTAGCAATAATATTCCAATTTTCCTTTCCATTGGTTTTATTTCCCAGATTTTTCTGGGGCAAGGAGAGCTGTCAAGTATGGTTGACCCCAAGTACATATACATCAAGTCTACACTTCCATCATGGTTATTTATACATTGATCAGAGGCGCAACTACAGGGGGGGGGGGGCAAGGGTATTTTGCCCCACCCCCCTCTGAAACCTTGAAGTGGGGGCAAATGGGGGCAAATAAAGTGCTGTGCAATTAATTTTTAGATAATAAAACTGCTTAAATAGCACCATTTTCTAGAGCTGTAGCAAACCGTATGTATTCGTTACTGAGTAACGGGTCCACCATCTATATATGAGTAACGAAACGTTACACACGGCTGCATTTCGTTACTCGCATTTTTCGTATGTTTCACGCATGCGCAGGCTTATACGATGAATTTACGTTACAAAGAACAATGTTTGTTTAGTAAGTAAAGTATGAAGCTAGGTGGAAGTGGGAGATCAATGTAACTTCAACAGGTTAAGTGGGAACCAATGGTGTACCATTCCAGTATGATACAACAGCAGTTGTAAAAATGTTGTTATATTAGGAAAAAAAATGAAAGTAGAAAAAAATATATTTTATTCATTAAACAAAAATGATAATATATTAAGGTACAAATAGATATAACAAATGTGCAGGCAACACACATTAATCGTTGTGGTTTTTTACAAACATGAGTATAAAACAGATGCTTGAAAAGAGAGCATCATGAACAATTTGCGCAATGAAATATGCGCCTGACGTAACACGTATTTAAGTACTGCGCATAAGGAAAATTCTCTTAATTAATGTACATTTAAAAGACCTTGGCAGGCAGACAAAAATCATATAAAAGTCTCACGCTATCAAACGTTATCAAACAATTAAGTATAAATATTAAGGCTTTAAATTATGCATTAAGTTTACTTGCAACATAAGCTTTCATGGCAAATTTAAATGGGAATCGCGAACCCCAGCTAAAAGACATTAAATCAAAAAATATTACGACAGGGAGGAAGCCCAATGCGCAAAACAAATAATCAAGCAAACACTCATGTAAATTAAGGTCGGTGATAAATGGAACATCCAACAAAATTAGGTACAAGACCCATCTAGACCACTCAATCAAGAGCAGAAGGCTCGTAAGAAAGAAGTAAACAGACCATTAATGCACGCGGAAATTACAAGGCAGAGATCCATAGTGGATTGAAAGCGAAGCTTCTAACATAACTAATCAACCATGAGCATAAGTAGCGTGGCCTCCTCCCAGCGGACTGCCTACGAGAGAGAGTGACTGAAGACAGTGCCGGCCTAAGCAAACTCGCGGCCTTATATACAGGCGAACTGTCTTTCGAGAACAATAGAGAAAAGCGGGGGAGGGGAAGGTTCGAGAAAGGAGGAGAAGGGAAGACGGGAAGCCTTGGGAAAGAAGGGGAAGTGCGGAGGGGAAGGCTGGGGCAAGGTGGAGAGGGGGAAAGGATGGAGGGGAAGGGAGCGCTCTGCTAGCCCGGGAGGCGGCAACTGCTGCAACCCCCCCCCCTTAAGTGGCCCTACCCTGAGAGCATAAGATCACGAAGTCGAAGAACAATGCGAAGCCACGCAAGCTGCAAAAACATGGATGCTGGAACGCCAGCATGAAGAAATCTTTAGCGGCTCGCAGCTCGAGCCGAAACGTTGACGAGTCCAGAAGCGGGGCAGAAGACGCCATCAGTGTCGCTTGGTGCAGGGAATCCGCGAGTCTCAACCACCCAGGCCTAGGTGGGACTCCAGCGGAACCCGCCGTAGACCGAAGTGCCGAGGCAGGCAATCCAGAGCGGCAATCATCGTAGATGAGGGATCACCTCTGATAGGCTCTGGAGCATCCAAGCGCTCACAGGAGCGCGAAGGCGTTCAAACTGGAGACTGCCGGTGCTCAACAGGGCACCTCAACAGGGGGCCTGCATCCGGGCGCCGCGAAGGAGCCATGCCATCAGGCAAGAAGTCGAAGCGAAGATTGCTCTCAGGGGGACACGTCCTGGCGGGGGGAGGCGAAGACGACGACGACGCCCCGAAAAGACGTCTCTCCTCGAGGCGAAGAAGCAGGCTGGTGAAGATCGTAGAGATGCGTGGCCAGCAGAGCGAGGGCAGGGGAGAAGAGGATGGCGCGCCAAACTAAAAAGGGAAAAAAAAGGGAGAGCCGCAACAGCAAACACAACAAACAAACAACACTGAAACTTAATAATAAAACAGTTATCTTAATGCAAGCTTAATAAACACTCTCAAGTAATAATAGCAAAATACTTTAACTCACAAAGGCCTTGACTTGACTCACATGAGCCTTCTTAAACTTATGTTTAAACTTACATGACTTAAGTAACAAGGTATTAGCGGCCAAAATCCTATGCACACTATAAGGTCCTTCATAGGGAGGCAAAAGTTTCACATTTAATTTACTGGCCAAAGAAGGGAGGGTGAAGCTGCGACAGAGAACAAGGTCTCCGACTTTGTAACCATGAGGGGATCTGGATTTGTTATAAGATTCAGCGACAGCCTGACGGGCCTTACGTAAATTGCAAGCTACCGAGTCGAGCACACTGTCAAGGCCCGAGGCATCGAGGGCGGAGTCGAGAGGGGGAAGGCCCCACTGGTTAAGTAAGGGATGAGTGAGCTCACGCCCAAGGAAGGGAAGAGAGGGAGGAAATCCAGAGGGGGAATGAGTAGCAGAGTTCAAACCCACGTTAATATAATCCAAATCGGAATCCCAAAGAGTTTGGTCAGAACGATAGAGGGATATAAGGATGCTCTTCAAAACCTTATTTACTCGTTCGACCATGTTACCCTGAGGAAAGTAAGCAGAGCTATAGATGGGTTTCACAGCCCATTCAAAAAGAAAATCACAGTAAACAGAAGATCTGAAATAAGGAGCATTGTCAGAAACCATGATACAAGGGGGACCAAACAATTTAAACACCTGTTCTCTAAGAACTCTAACGATCGTAGCAGCCTTCATGTTTTTGAGAGGAAGGAGAATGACAAATTTCGAAAAAATATCCAGAACCACTAGTAAACAGATATTTCCCTTTTTGGACCGGGTAAGAGGCCCAAATATGTCGATATGTAAAGCGTGCCAAGGAGCAACAGGAGGATCGGCGGCATAGAGCCCTACCTTGGAGTTGTGAGGGGGCTTTGATACTTGACAGTCTACACAAGAGCGAACATAGCTACCAACATCGCTCAATAACTCGGGCCAGAATAAATGCGCGGAAATCCTGCGCTGGGTTTTCTCAATACCCAAATGGCCACCGAGAAGTGAAGAATGAAAATAAGCCAATACCATGGCCCTTAAGGCGGCTGGAACGACTGCCTTGCGAGCTCTACCTGAAGTTCCAGTAAAGTAAAGTAAACCCTGTTCTTCAATATAAGGCACAGGCCTTTTGTGATGAAGATCTCTACGAATCTCCTGACAAAAAGGGTCATTGCTCTGACATTCTCTAATATTTAAGTATGACTGGAAAAAATTTTACAAACAGAGAGGAATTCAGTTCTCTCAGAATAGTCCTCATCAACAGGCTCAAACTCATCAGTACAAAACATACGGGAAAGGGAATCAGCAATAATGTTTTCTCTACCTGGTATGTGATGAATGGAAAATCAGAACCGCGACAACCGAAGGATCCAGCGACCCAACTTACCCAGCTGGTGTGGGTGGTTAAATAGCCAACTAAGGGCTTGGTTGTCGGTAAATAGGTCAAACTCGTTAGCATCCAAATAATTTTCGAATTTTTCAAGAGCAAAGAGGCACCCAAGGGCCTCCTTCTCGTACACACCCAGGCGCTGCTCAGATTCCGAAAGAGAACGGCTTGCAAAGGCGATGGGTCTGATCTTACCCTCTTCCAAATGACCTAAAACTGCTCCAAGGGCGATAGAAGAGGCGTCAACCTGAACTGCGAAGCGTCTACTGAAATCGGGTAAAATAAGAACTGGAGGAGAGGCCATACAAGTCTTCAAGGCCTGAAAAGATTTTTCTTGTTCAGGACCCCACTCAAAAGCTACATTCTTTTTTCGAAGGTAATTTAAAGGAGCACTTAGAGAAGCAAAATTATGAATAAATCTGGAAAAGTAACCCAGCATGCCTAAAAAACGCTGAACTCCCTTAATGTTTATAGGCTTAGGAAACTGTACAATGGGTGCAATTTTATCTGGATCCATGAGGAGGGTTCCCTGAGAAATGACATAGCCAAGGAATTTTACTGACGTCTTTGCCAAAATGACCTTATTAGGGTTAACAGTCAGATGAGCAGCTCGTAAACGAGTAAGAACTTCTGTTAAGTGGGCAATGTGATCGTCAAGAGTATCGCTATACACAATAATATAATCGACATAATTAAACACAAATTTATACTTAAGGTCCTTTAGTACATGGTCCAAAACACGACTCATGGCCTGACTGCCAAAATTAACCCCCATGGGTATGCGATTAAATTCAAAATGGCCAAACGGGGTGGAAAAGGCGGTATATTTGCGACAAGAAGGATCCAGGAGGCATTGATGGAAGCTTTGATTTAAATCAATAATTGAAAACACCTTGGCCTTGCCTAAGTGCTGCAAGGCACTTTCTACAGTAGGGAGGGGATAAACATCCTCCATGGCTATTTTACGATTCAAGGGAATGTAGTTGTGAACCATTCGCCAATTAACCCCATCCTTCTTACGCACTAGGAAGGTGGGAGTGCTAAAATCAGAAGTGGAAGGAGAAATAACGCCAGCAGACAAGAGCTTATCTACGATATCATGCATGGCCTGAAGTTTAGGAGGGGAAACCTTGTGATATTTACTGCGAACCGGAGTTTCATCCTTCAAGTAAAACTTGTAGGGCAAGATGTCGCAGCGTCCGATTTTAGGAGAAATGGCATCGGAAAATCTATGCACGAGGTTGGCAACGGCTTGCTTCTGTAGAGAGTCGTTACTATCACGAAATTCAAAAATGACAGGCTTAGAAGAGTCGAAAGTTAAAGGGATTTTGACAGTAGGTGCGAATCCAAAAGAAAGCTCATGAAGACCAAAATTTAAAACTGCTTTAGTCTTGCCCAAAAAATCTAAACCCAAAATAAATTCAGGGTGTAAATCAGAAATGACAGCGAATTTCCAGTTCCAGGAAAAATGTTTAATCTTTAAATGTAAAGTGACTGACTTGTTAGATCGAATGCATTCACCATTTGCAACACAAATATTAACTGGATCATTGCAATACACATGTGAAGAAATACTAGGAAACATTTTAATTAAATTCTGCAAAAAACCTTCGCTAATAACCGAATGGGTGGCGCCAGTGTCAACTAGAGCCGGAAAAGAATGCTCCTGAATATGAATTGGAAGAAAATGCAAATAGACTGGCACAGAGGATTTTTTAATAAACCGACAGAAACGACCTCTCTTACGTCCCGTCAGACGGAGTTTCCCGGACACTTAGCCCGGTAATGCCCTGTTCCCTTACAGGAAAAACATTTCCGGTCATTGTGCGGTATGAATGGCTGACCGCAGTCTTTAGAAATATGTCCAAAAATGCAACAGTTTGCACAGCGAGTGCGTACATTTCTTTGATCGCACTGTACATGACCTGTGGCTTTAAGAGCGGAGGCGGCAGCAAGGTGGGCAGGAGCACTTACACGAGGCGAAGAGAATGCGCCCGCTGCCGGCGCGCTAATGCGTTCAGTGTTGTGTGACTGAGTGTGTTGCCGGAATGCACCCCGACTAGGATTTGAGGGGCGATAAGAATGACATGCCTTATCATTTGCCTCTGAGCGAAATGTGGGTAACGAGCGAACCTCGCACTTACAGTCGCGAGGTTGCCACTTACTATCAGTGTCACGACGTGATGGAAATTCCGTCTCGTATTTAGAGACGGCTAACAAACGGGCCTCTATTTCACTACCCCAGGCTCGTAAAGAATCAAGGGTGGAAGGAGGAGTTAACATGCTAGCAAGACTGAGAACACGAGGGGCAAAGTTACCTAAGACAAGCTGAACTAATTCCGCCTCGGGGGTATCAAGTTCCAACACATCCGCGTACGAAAGTACCGAATCAATGTACTGAGTCACCGACTCATCGGGGCGCTGAAAGCGAAAGACTAAGTCTCTCTTGCAGGCGTCCAACACCCGGGGGGGGGGGGGGGGGGGGAACTCCCCTCAGCACAGATAACTTAAATGTGTGAAAATCCGACTTTTGCACAATAGCCTCAGTTAGCCTATTCACAAATATACCAGAACACTTAGTTAAGAGCGCCTTCATAAACGCCTCAGAAGGAACCAGGTTCAGCTTAATGAGGCGCTCAGCCTCATGAAAAAATTCAAGAACACGCTTAGGCTCACTGCTGTCAAGAGCGGGCATACACTTCAAAGAGGAAAAGAACAACTTTTGAGAAAAGGAATGAGTGGGAGCAGGACTTACTTCCAGTGAGGCTTCCACCTCACCCCTCACAGGTGTGACGTCACTGCTGTCACGCATAAACCGAACGAGTCGGGCACGCAAGGTCGTGACAGTGTCGCCCGACTCGGCAGGCAGTTGATTTTCTTCACAGTACCGGACAAGTTCATCCCGGTGCAGCTGATAGATCCATGTGACTCCAGGGCGGCTCATGGTAACAGAGAACAAACAACAAAGTAACAACTGCCGAAGCAGAGTTGCGCAGACGTTGAAGCTAGGTGTAAGTGGGAGATCGATGTAACTTCAACAGGTTAAGTGGGAACCAATGGTGTACCATTCCAGTATGATACAACAGCAGTTGTAAAAATGTTGTTATATTAGAAAAAAAAATGAAAGTAGAAAAAAATATATTTTATTCATTAAACAAAAATGATAATATATTAAGGTACAAATAGATATAACAAATGTGCAGGCAACACACATTAATCGTTGTGGTTTTTTACAAACATGAGTATAAAACAGATGCTTGAAAAGAGAGCATCATGAACAATTTGCGCAATGAAATATGCGCCTGACGTAACACGTATTTAAGTACTGCGTATAAGGAAAATTCTCTTAATTAATGTACATTTAAAAGACCTTAGCAGGCAGACAAAAGTCATATAAAAGTCTCACGCTATCAAACGTTATCAAACAATTAAGTATAAATATTAAGGCTTTAAATTATGCATTAAGTTTACTTGCAACATAAGCTTTCATGGCAAATTTAAATGGGAATCGCGAACCCCAGCTAAAAGACATTAAATCAAAAAATATTACGACAGGGAGGAAGCCCAATGCGCAAAACAAATAATCAAGCAAACACTCATGTAAATTAAGGTCGGTGATAAATGGAACATCCAACAAAATTAGGTACAAGACCCATCTAGACCACTCAATCAAGAGCAGAAGGCTCGTAAGAAAGAAGTAAACAGACCATTAATGCACGCGGAAATTACAAGGCAGAGATCCATAGTGGATTGAAAGCGAAGCTTCTAACATAACTAATCAACCATGAGCATAAGTAGCGCGGCCTCCTCCCAGCGGACTGCCTACGAGAGAGAGTGACTGAAGACAGTGCCGGCCTAAGCAAACTCGCGGCCTTATATACAGGCGAACTGTCTTTCGAGAACAATAGAGAAAAGCGGGGGAGGGGAAGGTTCGAGAAAGGAGGAGAAGGGAAGACGGGAAGCCATGGGAAAGGAGGGGAAGTGCGGAGGGGAAGGCTGGGGCAAGGTGGAGAGGGGGAAAGGATGGAGGGGAAGGGAGCGCTCTGCTAGCCCGGGAGGCGGCAACTGCTGCAAGTATAATTTGGAAATTCGTCGTCCAGTTTTTTTTTACTGTTTTAAAGGTATTGTGTGTGTAGACAAAGTTTGAGATTGGAACAGAAACAACGTAAGAAAGTATTTTTTACAAATTAGAAATATGTATGTTTTTGTTTTTTACTATCGCGAATTTTCATGTTTTTTTTATTATCTTAAAAGAGATAATATAATAAAGCCATTCTAATGAGATTTAATTGTTTCTTGGTTATCAAAAACTGTTAATTATCAAATATTGTTAATTGTATATATTCTATTTATTATTATTCACACGACGTTGCCATCAGCCGGGGTTTCGGGTGCGATTCCCGCGGCGAGTCTAAGGAGTTGTACGTGAAAATTGGGGTGTTTTCCAGGAGGGCGCCAGGCTAGCTCTGTCGTCTAACCGTGAGTGGGTCAATCGGCCCCAGCGTGTCCCCTAGACTCGGTGGCTTGACTCGGAAAGTAGCGACGGCCGGGTTAATCCCTGCACCGTAGAAAAAACCGACCCGGAGTCATGTGGGGAGTTGCGTTGAAAAAGGTATTTGGTAATGACTATAGTTACCAGTCGTGAAGAATCAGAGAGACAATACTTGAAGGCTCCCCACGGTACACGCACGTCCGCTCCGGGCCGCGAGCTGATCAGAACTGTGTCAGGGGTTGGCGTGCGGAGGGGGGGGGGGGACACTCCCTCCGTGCGCCAAGGTTACGCCGTTCGTCTCATCTGGGTGGAGACTTGGCGAGGGGTGCGTTCCGCCAGCAGGAGCCAGTACTGCGGGCTGAGGCCGGGCTAATGGCCTTCGGTCGGTACGACGTCAACGTCATACTGTACGAGTATGCAATACGACTCGATTCGTTTCATGTTATGTGGTATCAGAAGTAACGAGTAACGATATGATAGTAACGAATACATACGGGTACACTTTTTTCCGTTACTTTTACACCTCTACCTAGAGGTGGGTCGAAAAGTATCAACCTGATACTTTGTCACTGATACACGCCTGTATCAGGAACGGAAAACGAGTACACTTGAAAAGTATCAAGTACTTTAGTATCTGTTCAGAATTCGCCTGGAACAACACCACGGCCAATGTGCGCAGAACCCGATCGCAGATGACGGTCACTTGGGCGGAGCTTGTGAAAGGGGAGGGAGCAGGAACGACGAATAAGGGATAAAGAAGGGAAATAATGTAGGGGAGGAAGCACAGGGGAAGGCGTTGAAGGAGAGGCGCAAAGCGAAATTGTTACGAGTCGTTTGGTTATTGTCCCACATCAAAGTACGCTCAGTGCGCAGTGCGTGCACAGTCTCGTTCAATAATAAAACTAATGAAATTTTAATATTAAAAAGTACATTAATACAAGATATAATATTTATATTTGTGCACCTAACAGCTATGAAAATGCAAATAAATTCTCAGTTGACACTAATAACAGATGTAATCAACATATGGACTTTTTTTTCCGAAAACAATTAGTAACTAGTGTTTTCATACATTAAAAGATTACGTTTTTTCCAAAAATTAAAAATAAAAAAACAGATATGTACATTAGTGAGCATACTATATCAATGTTTACGTTTCAAATGTTTCTTCAGATTAGTCGATGATGATTTATAACTCAGTTTTTGTTTACACAAATGACAATTAGCAAACTCATTATTTTCCGTAAAAAAAATTCCACACAAATGAAGTCTTTTTCCTGCAGTTATCCATTCCTTATTTCACTATAAAGATACTAACTACAAAGCATAACAGCCCGCAACAATGTACATGGTGGTAATTAATACACGGCCAGGACGAACTGCAGTGAATGTTGAACTTATTGATACTGGCTATATCAGGCGGGCATGAGAGTAACAGAGGTAGAGAATTACCGGGCGTGATAAATAATGTATCAGAGACACCAATACCTTTTTACGCTGGTGATGACGGCACGGAGGATGTGTACCCTGTAACGAGAATGCTGATACCTTGTCGCTTCCTGGGACCACTACTGCTCTTATACAAAAGGATAGAGCTGTAGCAAACCGTATGTATTCGTTACTGAGTAACAGGTGCACCGTCTATATACGAGTAACGAAACGTTACACACGGCTGCATTTCGTTGCTCGCATTTTTCGTATGTTTTAGCATGCGCGCGCATATTCGATGAATTTACGTTACAAAGAACGATGTTTGTTTATTAAGTAAAGTATAATTTGGAAATTCGTCGTCCAAGTTTTTTACTGTTTATTAAAGGTATTTTGTGTGTAGACAAAGTTTGAGATTGGAAAAGAAACAACGTTAGCAACTATTTTTTACAAATTAGAAATATGTATGTATTTGTTTTTTATTATCGCGAATTTTCACGTTTTTTTATTGTCTTAAAAGAAATAATATAATAAAGCCACTCTAATGAGATTTAATTGTTTCTTGGTTAACAAAAACTGTTAATTATCAAATATTGTTAATTGTATATATTCTATTTATTATTATTTACGCGACGTCATACTGTACGCGTACGCAATACGACTCGATTCGTTGCATGTTATGCGGTATCAGAAGTAACGAGTAACGATACGGTATTAACGTGACGCCGACCGCCAATGCTCCTCTGTCGCATAGACCGCTATGCCTCATCAACGTCTCGCAAAAGCGTGTGCACCGAACGCGCCCGTGCGCGCAGCAAAGTGCAGTTCGTGCGACGAGGCGAACGCCATACAACGAGTGCTACACCGGCGCAAGGATCCGGCCGGGTGTGGCATATCCTTCCGCCGCACTACAACAAATTGTTATAATTATGTTTTTCCACAGGATTTTATTAAACATTATTTTTTATTAATTAATAATTAAGTCTTTGCAAAATCATGTTTCAATGTGCGATTTGTCCCGAACCTGGCCGGTTCAGTTTCCCGCGAAATTCACACGTTTCCGCGGGAGGGCTGGCGGGGGAGGGGGGTCGCGCGCGGCGACACCGCTAGTGTCCTTCGAGAGCTCAACCAGGCCGGCAGCCTGCGCGCAACGCGGAACCTTCAACCTTTGCATTCACCGACATGTAGTTTTCCATAGTGTAATTTCTTTTCAACCTTTTGTACAGTTCCGCGGTCGGCCTAAATTTACCATGAGGTACTTAACTTAATTCAATCAGTGCTCCGAGATGAGTGTTTACGTCATACGTAAGTACTGTGGGGAGAGTATGTGTTTTTACGTCGGCGCTTCACGCCCAACCTAGCCTACAGGCTACTTAGTTTTGGCCCGCACGGGGCAGCCAGCAGGCGACACGTGCCATCCAACTTAATAACGATTCAGTCCCTGGGACACACCTAGACACCACGTAGAGTCGCCGGAGACACGGGCCTACGTGTTGCTAGCCCAGTTTATCAAGTGTAATGTGTTAGCGGAATAGTTGTTCGCCTAAGTGTAATTCGTCATGTCAGGGCTTATGTATCACCGTCGTACTGCAGTGCGCCACCAAACTTAATAACGATTCAGTCCCTGGGACACACCTAGTCACCACGTAGAGTCGCCGGAGACACGGGCCTATGTGTTGCTAGCCCAGTTTATCCAGAGCTAGGTACTAGTGTAGTGTATTGTGCTTCAAAATATCGTGTGCCATGTCAGAGTGTCTTTTGTAACTTTCGCGTCACGTATACGAGTCTGCCCCTCACGCGCATAAGAATCGTGAGCCGCCACTGAGGAAGTGAGCTGCGCGTGTGACTAGTCGCGTCGGGCAAACCGTTACGGCCAGAACGGGCAGCACCATGTATTGGGCTGTGCTGTATTAAATTCACCAACTATCTGAAGAAGTTTTGTGTTATTATTCAGGCGTCCCGAGTGGCCTCAACAGCTCGGGGGGCCCTACTGCGTTGACCCCTACCTCTAGCCACAAGGCCGAACCTTCCCTGAGATCACGAACTGAACAAAATCACGTCTAAATACTCAGAGGTAGCGGGGACGGCGTCAAATTGGCGCCCGACTAGTGTGGCTTTAATTTTCTAAAAATTAATTTCCAAATTTTGTTTCAAATTTTTCAAATTTTTTCTCAAATTTTTCAAATTTTATACTTCAAATTAGTGTACCAGTAAGGACTCGCGTAGGAAGTCGGGAATCGCGCGGAAACGGACGCGACGCGCAGACAGCCAAAGGAGCGGGCACCTGGCGATAGGCGCGCGTCAAGTTACACGCCAGACGCGCATCAAGTTACGCGTCAGGCGAGATAACGGCTGTGGGAGCGGAAGTCCGCGCGCCTCGCACACGGATCAGGTGGCGCAGCTGCGCAGCTGCTACGCGCCGAACAGGAGCACGAACATGAGCCGTGACGGAGCGGTAAAGATAGACATGGAAGGGGTATGCCACGCATGCCTTCTGCCAGGGTTGCCAATAAATCATGCCGCGGCAGGGTTTTTCGCCACCTGTACCTGCGACACAGATAGGAAGCACAAAACAGACTTTGACGACAGAAAATCAGGGCCGACGTCTACAATTCAGTGCGGCGCGAGGGGATGTCATCGGCGGCCCGATGAGGTGGCGTTCTGCCACCAGTGCGGCACCGTGAGGCACCGCTCGTGCACCGAGGCCCGGGAGTTCCTTAACTTCCGGAATGGACTATTCATGTGCCGCGCGTGCGAGCTCGCGCTGGACAGACCGTCAGCGACGCCGGCGGCCCCTGTCGCACCGCGCCCCGGCGGCACCCTCAAGCTGCCGGAGTTCGGAGGGCAGGAGCACGAGGACCCCGCAAAGTTCCTGCGGACATGCCGAGACAGGCTGGCACGATACGCGGTGCCTACAGATGAGTGGACGGAGAAGGCGTGCGATCAGCTGAGGGGGTGTGCCCTTGACTGGTGGACCACAGCCGGAGAATACGGCATGGAGTGGGGTGACTTCGCCAACGGACTGGAGGAGCGTTTCAACGACGCCCGTGCCCGGGCCCGGTGTCAACAGTCACTGTTCTGCCGGCCTCAGGAGGCGGGGGAGAGCGCGGAGGCCTTTATCAGGTCTAAGGCGCGGCTCCACCGACGGCTGGCGGAAGGGGAGGACGACAGCAGCATGCTAGGGGTAGTCGTCCAGCTGATGCTGCCCGAACTGCGGCCATTCCTTAGGGCCCCCACCGACAAGGGACTGGAGACGTTCGTGCAGTTGGCGAACGAGGTGGAGCGCGACGTGCAAGCTGTCCGTCGCAGCCGCGAGCCGCCCACCCGACGGCCAGGTGCGTCGCCACCGATGTTGGCGGCCCCCGAGGTCTCCAGGGCTCTGGTACCGTACGTGGAGCCAGTGCCGAGGCAACAGGGGGAGCAGCCGTCCCGACGTACCGCACCCAGGGAGAACACCGGGGCACCAAACCAGGGGGCTCCGCGCTGCAAGTACTGCCGTGAGGAGCGGTACCACTGGCACGACGTCTGTCCCACGCGGGCAGCTGTCTGGCAAGCCCGTGGGGCGGGCGGCCTTACGTCGGGAAACGCCCGCTAGGGGGTAGTGCCATGGCTGGCCACTGTCCCTGGAACCCTAGCCCGGCCTCCACTGTCACCCCGGCGCGCCCCGTCAGGACGGACGGGCGCGGCGCACTCGACTCGTCAGCGGCCTGCACCAGGTCGTCGGCGAGCCGCACCGGACACCAGGTGGCCCCGGCGACACCGGCAGCACCTGCGGTGTCCGCTGACACACCGGCACGCCCCGTCAGGACGGACGGGCGCGGCGCACCCGACTCGTCAGCGGCCTGCACCAGGTCGTCGGCGAGCCGCACCGGACACCAGGTGGCCCCGGCGACACCGGCAGCACCTGCGGTGTCCGCTGACACACCGGCACGCCCCGTCAGGACGGACGGGCGCGGCGCACCCGACTCGTCAGCGGCCTGCACCGGGTCGTCGGCGAGCCGCACCGGACACCAGGTGGCCCCGGCGACACCGGCAGCACCTGCGGTGTCCGCTGACACACCGGCACGCCCCGTCAGGACGGACGGGCGCGGCGCACCCGACTCGTCAGCGGCCTGCACCGGGTCGTCGGCGAGCCGCACCGGACACCAGGTGGCCCCGGCGACACCGGCAGCACCTGCGGTGTCCGCTGACACACCGGCACGCCCCGTCAGGACGGACGGGCGCGGCGCACCCGACTCGTCAGCGGCCTGCACCGGGTCGTCGGCGAGCCGCACCGGACACCAGGTGGCCCCGGCGACACCGGCAGCACCTGCGGTGTCCGCTGATACACCGGCACGCCCCGTCAGGACGGACGGGCGCGGCGCACCCGACTCGTCAGCGGCCTGCACCGGGTCGTCGGCGAGCAGTACCGGACACCAGGTGACCCCGGCGACACCGGCAGCACCTGCGGACCGCCTGACGGCAGCGGCAGCGCCCCGGGAGCAGTGTGGTGAGTCGTTCCAATTAGGGCAGTTGGGACCTGGGGCGGGGCATTTACTCCGGATTCCCGTCAGGATGGATGGACAGCCGGTGCATGCTCTTGTCGACACGGCCGCCAGCCACACGTATGTGTCGGCTCAATGCTCGAGCGTACGGGACATTGTCTCAGATGTGGAGGAGGTACAGTTAGCGACGCAGGGGGCGACAGCGCGTATTGTTGGCCGCTCGAACATCACCCTCTCCATCAGGGACCATGTTAGTCACACAACAGCACTAGTAGTAGAGGGACTACGGGAGATGCTGATCCTAGGTCTGCCTTGGCTGGCGCAGGAGGACGCCACTGTGGAAGTCAGGGAGGGGAGGTTGCACGTTGGCCACCACGAGCGGCGCACAGTTTACAGCCTGGGCTATCGGCCACCCGCCGAGCAGGGGACACCCATCACGCTCGCGGACTTGAGGAACGGTGTGCCCGCTGCCCATGTAGAGCTCATAAACAATGTCTTGTCTCAACAGCCACAGGTGTTTGCGGCCACAGATATGCTCCGCCGTACCACAACCACGGAACACACCATCCCCACCCGACCTCACCAACCCCAGTTCGTAAAACCATACGGGTTCGGACCCACTGAAAGGCACGTCATCCAGACCCAGATCACGGAAATGTTACGCGATGGAGTCATCGAACCCAGTGAGTCGCCATACAACTGCCAGATTGTCATGGCGAACAAGAAAGATGGCTCCATGCGTTTTTGTGTGAATTTCAAACCAGTCAATTCAGTAACCATACCCGCCCCACCACCGCTCATCAACATAACAGACGCTTTGGCGGGGCTGGGCGACGCCCGCATCTTCACGTCCCTGGACCTCAAGTCCGGGTACTGGCAGGTGCCGGTACGTCCAGAGGACCGCCCGAAGACCGCGTTCACTGCCCCTGACGGCCGGCGTTTCCAGTTCTGTGCCATGCCGTTCGGGCTGATGGACGCCCCCGCGACCTTCCAGGCCATGATGGTGCGTGTGTTAGACGGGTACGCGGGCGAGTTCGCCGCCGCGTACCTGGATGACGTCATCATCTGGTCACGGTCGTGGGAGGACCACGCCCGGCACCTCGGCCTGGTCCTTGAGCGGCTGGCCAGACACGGCCTCACGTGTGCCCCCCAGAAATGCCACGTGGGCGCGGCTGAACTGGAGTACCTAGGGCACATGGTGGACGCGGAGGGTTGCCGCCCTCTGCCAAAGCACCTGAACCTTATTGAGTCCAAACCCGCCCCTCGAACCCGCAAGCAGCTGCAGAAGTTGATGGGCCTTCTCAACTGGCTGCGCTCGTTCATTCCGCATTTTGCCAGCGTCACCGCCCCGATGACGGACTTGCTGTCACCCAAGCTCCGGTTTCAGTGGACCAGCGAAGCGGACGCCGCCCTGGATGCGGTGAAACGGCAGTTCCGCGAGTGCCACCAGCTCGCCCGTCTGCAGCCTGACCTTCCCCTGTTCCTTCAGACAGACGCCAGTCAGGAGGGGATGGGGGCCGTCCTATACCAGGTGGGGGACAAAGGCGTGCGCCGGGTGGTGGAGTACGCCAGCGCCAAGTTCGGCCAGCCCGAACGGCGGGTACCATGTGAACGAGCAGGAGTGCATGGCCGTCGTTTGGGCTATGCGCCGCTACCGCCACCACCTGGAGGGCCGCCGGTTCACGCTGCGGACGGACAGCCAGTGTCTCCGCTGGCTGGACTCCGCCCAGGGCCGCAAGTCGAAGTTCACGAGGTGGGCGTTGATGCTGCAGAACTTCGACTTCGCGGTCGAGCACGTCCCTGGACGGGACAACCAGTTCGCCGACGAGTTGTCGCGCCATCCCGACCCACACAACACGTTTCAGGATGACCAGGACTGGGAGGGGCTGTTGCCGCCAGGGGGAGTCGCGCCGCCGGTCACTCCAGGGGAGGCGCCCGCAACTTTATTCCACATCCCAAGGGCCCCCGATTATCCCGCCGTCTTGCCTGTGGAGACCCTGAGCGGATTAGTGGAATTCGTGAAACAGGCCCAGCGGACAGACGACCCCACACAGGCCGAGGTGCGGTCATGTGGGGAGCAGGTTCACCCCTACCACAGGTGCGTGGATGGGGTGTTGGAGACCCGGGTACCAGGGGACATGGACGCCTGGCGCCTTCATGTGCCGCTCGGTGCCCGCGAGCAGGTCATGGGCTTCCACCACACGCACGAGCTGGCGGGACACCCAGGTGCGCACCAAACCCAGTTAGACATCCGTAAGACCTTCCATTGGCCGGGGGTGAAGCGGGACGTACGGGACCTGGTGCGGCGCTGCCAGCAGTGCCAGCAGAGGAAGACGAGGCGGTCTGACGGGGTGGAGCAGCAGCGCCCCCGACGGCCCCGCGACCCGTTTCACACCCTGGCCCTGGACATAATGGGGCCCTACCCGCGGACCACCCGGGGAAGGAGGTTCTTGGTCGTCATCACAGACATTTTCACCCGGTGGGTCGAGGCCTTCCCGGTGTCCAACGTGCGCGCCGGAACCATAGCCGCCCTGCTGGACCACGAGATATTCCCGCGGTATGGTTTCGCGCGCGTGCTGTTGACAGACAACGGCTGTCAGTTCAGCGGGAGGCGCTGGAGAGCTGACTGTCGCCGTTGGGGTCTCGACCACCACACCACCCCCATTTACCATCCCCAGGCCAACCCCACTGAGAGGCGGAACCAGGAGGTCAAGGCGCAGCTGCGGCTGAGGTTGGGGGACGACCACTCCAAATGGGACGTCCACCTGCCGAAGCTGTTGTATTGCCTCCGGCGCCGCACCAACACTGTCACCGGTCATTCCCCTGCCGAGCTTCTGTACGGGAAGAACTTGGCTTTGCCCGGGGAAAGCAGGGTGGCCGATGTTGCCATGGGCACGGTGGCGCGCCCCAATCATGAGGAGGGGAGGGAGCACGCCAGACAACGGCAGGCCCAATTCCTGGCGGCCCACACGCCCATGACTAGTCACCCCCCACCCCCCATCCAGCCAGGTCAGCTGGTATATGTCAGGCAGCACCACTTGTCGTCCGGGGCGCGTAACTTTTGTGCGGGGTTGGCGCCTCGATGGTCGGAGCCGCGGGAGGTCCTGTGGAGGACGGGCCCCTCATCCTATGCGGTCCGGACGCCAAGGGGACGGCCCGCTAAAGTGCACCGGGACGACCTGCGCGTAGTCGCGCACGGGGTCAGAGTTGGCCCAACGACCCCCTCTTCACCATCCCCCACACTCCAGGAAGCCACAGATACGCCGCGGGAAGGAGCAGCACCTGAACCCACCACCCGGGGGGACATGCACACGGGCGACACAGACGTGGGTAGCCCTGATCAGGCACATGAGTGCAACCAACCCGACCTCCGGGACACCCCGAGCAGGTCCCCAGTGCCGCTGGCCACAGTTCCGCACGTCCCCGAGGAGGTGGGGAATCCGTTGGTCTGGTTTCCTGACGAGGAGGGGGAGGAGGTCTGTGAGGAGGAGGACGTCGAGCCACTGTGGCCGCTGGACCTCAGCCTGGCGGACGCCACGTTCCGGGTATCCGTGGACGAGCCCGAGGAGGGGGAGGAGGAGCCGGACAGTAGGGATAGGCGCCCCACCCGCAGACGTCGGGCCCCGGTCAGGACGTACTGCGCGGACGACAGCGAGCCGGTAGAGTTCGCTCCTGTCCCCGCCGTGGAGGCGAGCTGCCCGACCACCCAACCGGACACGAGGGGACCTACCACACTCTGCACAGTGGAGACCCCTACCAGCACAGTCCCCACCACACGACCACAGAGGGCCCGCCGACCCCCGGCCTACCTGGCGGATTACGAGTGGTCCAGGTCCCCGTCGAGCTACTCCACCCGGGCGCGGCCCGTAAGGGGCGATCCAGGTGTGCCAACACTCGTGGCCGGACCCCTATCATTCCCCCCGCCCACGTCATCCATTCCACCACCCTGCCACACCCCGACCACACTGACCCCCCCACCCACTTGTCACCATATTGAGCTAGAAGAGGCGCACGTCGCTGCCCAGTCCCAGGGGGGGAAAGGACACGGGTCAGGGCGTAACCCCTTATCATTCATTGAGTGGGAGAGGTATTCAGGGCAGAATGTTTACATCACAACACACCACCACTCCGCCGCGTAGTGTAGGGCTCGCAGTGCGGCGAACGTCAGTGAAGTGATCAGCGTGTGAAGCGAGGCGTTGATGCACATAGCGGTCTCAGAGAAGGGGGGGCATTTGACGCCGACCGCCAATGCTCCTCTGTCGCATAGACCTCTATGCCTCATCAACGTCTCGCAAAAGCGTGTGCACCGAACGCGCCCGTGCGCGCAGCAAAGTGCAGTTCGTGCGACGAGGCGAACGCCATACAACGAGTGCTACACCGGCGCAAGGATCCGGCCGGGTGTGGCATATCCTTCCGCCGCACTACAACAAATTGTTATAATTATGTTTTTCCACAGGATTTTATTAAACATTATTTTTTATTAATTAATAATTAAGTCTTTGCAAAATCATGTTTCAATGTGCGATTTGTCCCGAACCTGGCCGGTTCAGTTTCCCGCGAAATTCACACGTTTCCGCGGGAGGGCTGGCGGGGGAGGGGGGTCGCGCGCGGCGACACCGCTAGTGTCCTTCGAGAGCTCAACCAGGCCGGCAGCCTGCGCGCAACGCGGAACCTTCAACCTTTGCATTCACCGACATGTAGTTTTCCATAGTGTAATTTCTTTTCAACCTTTTGTACAGTTCCGCGGTCGGCCTAAATTTACCATGAGGTACTTAACTTAATTCAATCAGTGCTCCGAGATGAGTGTTTACGTCATACGTAAGTACTGTGGGGAGAGTATGTGTTTTTACGTCGGCGCTTCACGCCCAACCTAGCCTACAGGCTACTTAGTTTTGGCCCGCACGGGGCAGCCAGCAGGCGACACGTGCCATCCAACTTAATAACGATTCAGTCCCTGGGACACACCTAGACACCACGTAGAGTCGCCGGAGACACGGGCCTACGTGTTGCTAGCCCAGTTTATCAAGTGTAATGTGTTAGCGGAATAGTTGTTCGCCTAAGTGTAATTCGTCATGTCAGGGCTTATGTATCACCGTCGTACTGCAGTGCGCCACCAAACTTAATAACAATTCAGTCCCTGGGACACACCTAGTCACCACGTAGAGTCGCCGGAGACACGGGCCTACGTGTTGCTAGCCCAGTTTATCCAGAGCTAGGTACTAGTGTAGTGTATTGTGCTTCAAAATATCGTGTGCCATGTCAGAGTGTCTTTTGTAACTTTCGCGTCACGTATACGAGTCTGCCCCTCACGCGCATAAGAATCGTGAGCCGCCACTGAGGAAGTGAGCTGCGCGTGTGACTAGTCGCGTCGGGCAAACCGTTACGGCCAGAACGGGCAGCACCATGTATTGGGCTGTGCTGTATTAAATTCACCAACTATCTGAAGAGGTTTTGTGTTATTATTCAGGCGTCCCGAGTGGCCTCAACAGCTCGGGGGGCCCTACTGCGTTGACCCCTACCTCTAGCCACAAGGCCGAACCTTCCCTGAGATCACGAACTGAACAAAATCACGTCTAAATACTCAGAGGTAGCGGGGACGGCGTCAAACGAATACATACGGGTATGCTTTTTTTCGTTACTTTTACACCTCTACAAAAGGATCAGATATTTGTAACTAGGTACATTACTGTATCAGTATCACGTTGGAACAGATACCGAAAATTTCGGTAACAACTAGAGCTGTAGCAAACCGTATGTATTCGTTACTGAGTAACGGGTGCACCGTCTATATACGAGTAACGAAACGTTACACACGAATGCATTTCGTTACTCGCATCTTTCGTATGTTTTACGCATGCGCGCGCTTATTCGTTACAAAGAACGATGTTTGTTTATTAATAAAAGTATAATTTGGAAATTCGTCGTCCAAGTTTTTTACTGTTTATTAAAGGTATTGTGTGTGTAGACAAAGTTTTAGATTCGAACAGAAACAACGTAAGAAAGTATTTTTTACAAATTATAAATATGTATGTTTTTGTTTTTTACTATCGCGTATTTTCACGTTTTATGTTCTTATATTAAAAGATATATTATAATAAAGCCGCTCTAATGAGATTTAATTGTTTCTTGGTTAACAAAAGCTGTTAATTATCAAATATTTTTAATTGTTTACATTCGATTTATTTTTATTTACACGACGTCATACTGTACGCGTACGAAATACGACTCGATTCGTTGCTGTTACATAACATAGCATGTGCCATGTTATGCGGTATCAGAAGTAACGAGTAACGATACGAAAGTAACGAGTACTGATTGTTATAGTAACGAATACATACGGGTACACATTTTTTCGTTACTTTTACACCTCTAGTAACAACCCACCTCTACCTCTACCATTGAAATACAAATTTTCCTGGGAGAAGACCCCCGGACCCCCTGCTTCGATAGGGGGGAACAATGATTTGTTATAAAATGGTATATTGCCCCCCCCCCCCCCCTGGAAATTTAGTTGTTGCGCCCCTGACAGAGATATAACATATATCCTTCACATACCTATGTGTAATCATTACATTTAACTATACAATTTATCATAATCCGATCACTATGTGCATGTCATTTAACCTCGCCCTAGTTGTTCATAGGTGAGTTATTAAGTTCACTTAATAACTATTGCCAGCCCTCTGCCATCTTTGGGCAGGTGGTGACACTACCCCTTGTGGGCCATAGACCGAGTAGCGAGTCGTGGTGCACCCGTGGCTGAGGGTGTCACTTTGGCCCAGGCCAGAAAAAAATAACTAGCCTGGCACCCTCCTGGATAGATCCACCAATCCAGCATCAGTTACGCCACTTGATCCATCCCGAGTTTGACATGCTAATCAGGGTGATGGCAAAACATGTTCAAATTAAATTTAAAAAAAAAACCAACTCAACGCCCCCCCCCCCTTTTATTATCAACCTACACTCGCACAGACAGGATTTCTATATTCATCAATGATGACTACCCGATATGAGGTTAATGTCCCTTCCTATCCCCAACTGCTAAGATGAAACTGCTAACCCAGGGAATTCATCAGGCCAGGAGGATCATTTTTGTGGACCCTAGTTTTGTGTATAAAGTGGTTAAAAAGGAGGGGTGGATATCCAAAAAAATTCCGTCTGTCCTTATTATTCGACACGTGTGCGCACCGAAAGTGACATGGCCCATATCGCCTTGTTGTATTTTAGCCCGCTCTGAAAGAACGTACATTTATTTGTGTTTAATTTCTTTCAGACAGAATTAAATGAAATACATTTACGTGTGATTAAATTTAATTGCACTACAAATATTACTGAATAAAATAAAATTTGTACCACAACACTGTAGTAAACTATAGTACTACGATTGAAAAATCGGAACTTTGCCACAATCGAGTTGTGAAACGTTATGAAACATCGTAATCGTTGGCGAATGTTTACAAACTCCTGTACAAATAACTTGTTTACCTTCGGTTACGTATAATTTTACAGTCTGATTCGATCATTGAGCGATATGATTTGCAAAGCGATAAATTTAATCAGAATTACATTAATATCCTACGTTTTGTGACTTTTTTCCGAAAGCAAATTTAATTATTCAATGGCAGTTCAAGTCACATGTTTGATGTAGTCTCGTGATGTGTTTTGCTTGGAAGACCTGAATCATAGCGTGTAGTGAGTACATGTTAAGTAGTAGCAGACTAGTTAAACGTAAAATTAAGTTATTTGCAGCTAAGCAACTATTAATATGTGTTTGGTTTTCGTGAAAAAGCAGTTATAAAAAATTGTCATTACCTAGAGTAGCGACTTTCCACTAACCTAATAAACAATTCAAATGGTTTTGCATTAATTTGAATGTCACTAACCTAAATAACCATTTGAGCGGATTTTGAAGTATTTTTTAGTTTCCTTGACCTAACTGTAACATAACTAAACTTTTTAAAATGGTTTTACAGTATTTTAACAGTACTTAACCAATAAACGGTTTTTTTGCACTTAGTGCTTTGTTGCATATGTTTCACTTATTTATTTGTTATTCCAAAAGCCATTATTAATTAGTCATGCCAACGTATATAAACTGGCTTTAAATTTTGGTTCTTATACTAGACAGTTGTTAAAGTAATTTGTTAAATATTTAAGATTTAGGGAAACATGTCATTAGTAAAACAAGCTTTCGGTGTGTGCTGTCGGCTGGGGGAAAATTTGTTCCTCGTGAAAGTGCTGGTGGTGCTCGGCGGACTCGGTGAAAGACTGAGAAGCGGAGGTGGCGTGCCACGCAAACTTGTGATTGATACTCGGCCTAGAGAGAAGCTGCTATTATCTTTGAAAGATTTGTGCAATGAGAGTGCATGACTTGATGTAAGCTTTTGGACATACACCATTGCTTAGCAATGGCGTATGTCCAAAAGCTTACATCAAGTCAGAAGCTGCTAGTCAGGTGGGGAGGCGATGTTTTGCTGTGGTCTTATCACACTGGCCGTTGCTGTGTGTAAACCTTGGACTGTAATCCATGACTTCGAGACAGACTGTAAGTTAATTTGGTCCTGCCTGCCTTTTATGAGCCATCAGTAGGTAACTTTGCAGAACTTTTTGCCCCAACTACAAATTACAGTAACTAGTACTACGAATTTTCTGGCCTTGCAAACTTTGGTTTTGAACATATTTTTGTTGCCATATAATTTGTTGTTGGCGCCAAAAATAACTTTTGGTCATTTGCCAGGAACCCTTAAGCAACTGTACACAGTGTACACAGTAAATTTTATTGTGTCACAGCTGTGGTGAAGTAGTGTAAGCAAGGGCTGACTTACCTTGCACGGTCCTTCAAAGGTTGCAGGTTGTTAGCGAGAAATTTCTGGTGTTCAATTGTGTTTAGGCGTACCCACAGACTTTTGAGGTTATGCAAATGTTGCTGAGGAACTTTTACCTGCAGCAAGACCTTTTTGTATGAATGTGGTGCTGTGTAGAGAAGTTAAACTTTTTGTCCCATTTAACTTACCTGCCTGCTAGCAGTACCGCAGTTGGACGTGCTTTTTGTGTGAGTCACAGCTGGCTTGTGTTGAGAGACTACCACAAATTTTTAGCAAATTTTTGTGAGTTTTACTTTAAAGAGGAGCTGGGTTTAAATCCAGAGTGAACCAGGGGACCGGTAACAGCAGTGGGATGAGACTACACTTATCCCTCACTTAGCACTTCTTCAGATTGCGCGGATTCATTTAGCGCGATGTGAATTATACTGCCCCAGTCTTTAAAAGCACGTCTGTAAATTTCAGTTAGCACGAAATCTCGGCAGGCAAAAATAAAAAAAGTCAAGCACGACGTCTGTTTCAACTTCCGTGAACAACAGATGTGCCGTGGGATACAGTTAGCCAAACAAGGGGGGAAGAGATGCACGCGCAGGTCTGTCTACGCTATCGGCTGTTGTACAAACACCAGCTATGGCAAGTTAAATTGCGGCTATGGAGTGTAAAGGCCAAATGTTTTTACGTCCGCGCGTATGCCGCTGTGCCGTACCGTTGTCGCCTGGCCACAAACCGGGCCGTGTGAACTCAGTCTAGCCAGTGGCAGGGAATTCACTCAAACAAAAGCAGCGTTTGCCCATTCAGCTGCCGGTAACTGTTCGTGCTTGATCACTCATAATGCATCGTGTTCAAGTATTTGAGACAAAACTAGAAGTATTACGGCGCACAGATTGTCATGAAGGCCACTCTTATGTTGGTCGCACTTTAGTTTTAAGCAAGTCAACTGTGCGCACAATCGTATGAAATAAGGACTCTTACCAAAAGTTTATAAAAGTCTGATGCTGTTGGTTGTACTAGCGGGAATATATTTGACATTAGATACCGGAACAGAAATGAACAGATGATTCACATGGATAAGGTTGTTAAATGAATGTTGCAATGAAAAAAATAATCATTGGCCTGGCAGGATTGGTGCAAACCAGGTGGTGATACGCGAATAAGCACTTTAATTTTTGAAAAATTAAAAATGTAATTATCTGGACAGTAAAATCGGTTTCACTGTCAGTAAAGGATGGTCTGGAAAGGTACGCTACGTGAGTTGAAGGTCACGCCCGGGCGGGTAAGTCAGTCGTTTTGCCTAATTTTAGGCAAAATGCAGTTTAGGCAAAACACCGTTAGTCAAATCGCCGTTAGGCAAAACGCCGTTAGGCAAATTGCCTGTTACTCGACTGACGATAAAGTACATAACCACGTATCTCCTGTTACGCGGTGTCGTATTTGTCATACAAAGTGATATGGGAGGCATAGAAAGATAAATGGTGTGACATTTATAATTGAGTGTTATTCAACACATTTATATTACAATTTTGGAACACATAAAATATATTAACATTGCTATTTATGGAAACTAATGCTTCAGAATACGCGATTTCAAATAACACGAAAATTTTTAGGAACCAATTAGCCTAGTCGTGCTAAGTGAGGGATAGGTGTACCCTTTTTGGTTAAATAAATTATGTTGGCAGTATAGACTTGATAAAGATTTTTTTTTTAGAGGTTGAATAATTTTCTTCAGCAGTCTACAGCACACACCAATTTTAATAATATAATCTGTTTTTGCGCTGGTTAAAATTGCTAGGAAAGGATTTTTCTTGCTATTCACAAGTAACATTTTCAATGAATAAGAATTTTTAACATAATTTTGTATTTTTGAATATTTTTATATTAATTAATTTTCTGGTTAATTTTAGGTGTGAGACGTTACACCAAAGACTAAATGTGCTGGCACATTCTTCAAAAAATGAACTTGACTAAGCTTCTATATTTCAAAAGTTGTTGATCAACTTAATATTTTTGCTTTGGTTTTAGAAATTATCTAAGTAGATGGTTGTTTTCTTGCATGTTTCCTGCAATAAATTTGTTTTTAGTAGCAGTGTTTTATTTATATTGTTACGATTCACCGCGGGTTCGTAAAGGATAGCCCAATTAATAGATTTTATTTCACACACACAGTTTTATTTATTACCACTACTTGTCACTTACAAATAATCTTCTAAATTGGCAGATAATTAATTACACGTAAAAGAAAGGTCTATTCCCCAGTCACTCATTTCACACACCTCGCTGGGCCGCACATCCGGCGCAACTCTCGCCGCAGCACCCCTCGTGGGTCTCCGCCACGGGACTCCGTCGCCGCACTCCGCCGCCGTCACACCCTTCGCCGAGATCTCACACGACGACTCGCTCGCAACTTCACTGGGGACTCCGCCGCGCCCGCGACTCTATCGCCCGGAAACTCCCGACTCCACTGAACTCACTCACTCCCTGCCCTGGAACCTTCGTCCAAGGACTTCGCCACTCTGCCGCACCCGCGGCACTATCGCCCGGAAACTCCGCCGCGGGAGAACTCCCCACTCAGACTCTGACTGACTGACTCCAAGGTCGGACCAACCTCCTTATATAGCCCTTGGGTTCCCGTCCAGAACAATCGGGAATGTCTCCGAGATATCGCGCGACCTTCGCCATCGAAATGTCCAGAAACGCGTCGTGAGTCCTGTCGAAGGACTTGGTGGCTGCTCAAAGAACGCCGATAAACGCAACAAGCATCAGGTTCCCACAAAACGCGCCGATAAACATGTCTGAGTCCTTTTATTCCGCAGTGCGGCCTCTTTTAAGTAACTCGATCTGAGGCAGGTGCGCGCTGCGACGGTCAGGATGTCGCGAGATAGTATGACACGAGATACCAGGGAGAGGATGGGGGTGGAAGGGGGCGCAGACAGGCCGAACGAGCGCGGTGACGCCAAGCACTGCAGCCAAGCGCGATCGTAACATTGCCCCCTCCTTAAACCTGTTCGTCCCGAACAGGTAATGCATCTCCTCCTGGAGGTCCCCATGCTACTCGAAGTTTAGGCCTCCTGCCTTTCCTCCATCGCGGGCTGTACAGTCTCACCAGATAACCCTTTCTCGCAGTAGATGTAGCTTCTCTTGTCACCCGGCGACACTTCTGCGTCGCAGATGCCCCATGTCGTTCAGCCAGCTGCCCGAGACGGGCCGACCGTTGCCTTGGACGGACCCGATACTCTTGAGAGCATTGCTGGTTGCCTCCCAATGGTTCGCTTGTTTCTTCCCTTTTTCTCCCTGTTTGTTCTCTCGTAGCTACTCGTTCACAAAGCATTTCTTCCCAGCTCTTCTTCGTCTCTTCTTGGTTCCTCATTACCTCTTCGTTCTTATGAATATCACCTGGACTGCACTCAGTTACTCCTTGCACCATCTTCTTCACTCTTTGTGTTCTCATTTTCTCTTCTCGGTCTTTCTTCCCCTGTTCTTGGTCCTTCTTCACCTCTTCTTGGTCTGCCTGCATCTCTTCTTGGTTTTTCTTCGTTTCTTCTTTGTGCTTCTCTATCTCTCCTTGACTCATCTCTTCTAGGCTTTTCTTCAGCTCTCCTTGGCATTTTCCCCTCTCTCTTTGGTTTATCTTCATTTATTCTTGTTCAATATTCCTTAGTTTGTAACTCATCTTCACTACGTCTGTGCTTTTCTTCAGCTCTTCTTTCATATTTATGTCCTGGCTGTTCTCCTCTCCTTGGATAATGTCCTCTTCGCTGTGTTATTCGCTGTTCTCTTCGCTGTGCACTTCACTGTTCTCTTGACTGTTTTCCTCTTCGCTGGTTTTCTCTTCGCTGGTATTCTCTTCGCTGGTCTTCTCTTCGCTGTTCTTCGCTTTGCTGTTCTTGTCCTGGCTGTTCTCCTTTCCTTGGCTAATGTTCTCTTCGCTGTGTTCTTCGCTGTTCTCTTCACTGTTCTCTTCACTGTTCTCTTTACTGTTTTCCTCTTCGCTGTTTTCCTCTTCGCTGGTTTTCTCTTCGCTGGTCTTCTCTTCGCTGGTCTTCTCTTCACTGGTCTTCTCTTCGATAGTCTTCTCTTGGCTGGTCTTCTCTTTGCTGGTCTTCTCTTCGCTGGTCTTCTCTTCGCTGATCTCTTCGCTGTTATTCTCTTTGCTGTTATTCTCTTTGCTGTTATTCTCTTTGCTGTTATTCTCTTTGCTGTTATTCTCTTTGCTGTTATTCTCTTTGCTGTTATTCTCTTCGCTGGTCTTCTCTTCGCTGGTCTTCATTTCGCTGTTATTCTCTTCTTGGCTGGTCTTCTCCTGGCCGGTCTTTTGTTCGCTGTTATTCTTTTCGCTGTTTTTATCTTGGCTATTTTTCTCTTGGCTTTTCTTCTCTTCTAGGCTTATCTTCACTTCGGTCTTCATTTCATTCTTCATTTCTTCTTGGCCATTCTTAATTTCATCCTGATACTTCTTCATTTCTTCTAGGCTATTATTTGACCCGCTCTTCGTTTCTTCATGATGGTCCTTACTCTCATTATTTTCACTCTTCACTTCTTTCGCAGAGTTCTTCATACTGGATCTCCATGCCCTCATGTTATTCTCCATTTCTTCCAGGAGAACCCTTATCTTCCTGATATCTTCTACATTTAACTCTTCAGCAGCCATATCTCTCTAAAGAATTTACTGATTAAACAACCTAAATAATTTTTTTCTAATACTGTTCTTAATTTTCAATGACCTAGCCGAACCTTCTTATTAAACTAAAAATATCTCTATTACATTCAAAACTAACACTGACTACAGTATACTCAAACTAACTCTAGAAAATTTTAAATTCACTAAAGTTCTAAACATTAACTCTTATATTCTCATAAACTAAATTCTATCCTTAACTTTTATTCTAATACTGTAACTGAATCCTAAATCTATTAATTAGGGCTATCCCACTTCTGACACCAAAATGTTACGATTTTCTTGCGGGTTCGTAAAGTATAGCCCAATTAATAGATTTTATTTCACACACACAGTTTTATTTATTACCACTACTTGTCACTTACAAATAATCTTCTAAATTGGCAGATAATTAATTACACGTAAAAGAAAGGTCTATTCCCCAGTCACTCGTTTCACACACCTCGCTGGGCCGCACATCCGGCGCAACTCTCGCCTCAGCACCCCTCGTGGGTCTCCGCCGCGGGACTCCGTCGCCGCACTCCGCCGCCGTCACATCCTTCGCCGAGATCTCACACGACGACTCGCTCGCAACTTCACTGGGGACTCCGTTGCGCCCGCTACTCTATCGCCCGGAAACTCCCGACTCCACTGAACTCACTCACTCCCTGTCCTGGAACCTTCGTCCAAGGACTTCGCCACTCTGCCGCACCCGCGGCACTATCGCCCGGAAACTCCGCCACGGGAGAACTCCCCACTCAGACTCTGACTGACTGACTCCAAGGTCGGACCAACCTCCTTATATAGCCCTTGGGTTCCCGTCCAGAACAATCAGGAATGTCTCCGAGATATCTCGCGACCTTCGCCATCGAAATGTCCAGAAACGCGTCGTGAGTCTTGTCGAAGGACGCGGCGGCTGCTCAAAGAACGCCGATAAACGCAACAAGCATCAGGTTCCCACAAAACGCGCCGATAAACATGTCTGAGTCCTTTTATTCCGCAGTGCGGCCTCTTTTAAGTAACTCGATCTGAGGCAGGTGCGCGCTGCGACTGTCAGGATGTCGCGAGATAGTATGACACGAGATACCAGGGAGAGGATGGGGGTGGAAGGGGGCGCAGACAGGCCGAACGAGCGCGGTGACGCCAAGCACTGCAGCCAAGCGCGATCGTAACAATATTGTTACGGCCGTCGACTAACTCTTTTCTGTGTCGACCGTAAAGATGGAAATGAAGGGAATATGTACGTGAAATGATGATAATGAAATGAATCGTGAAAGATGATGGGGAAAGGGAATGGAAGTGAATCTACCGGGATCGTCTGTGTTCCTGATAATCGTGACGGCCCTGTCATGAGTATCAGGTTCTGGGGGGCGGTTCCACCACTCGTGTTTTTCCTTAATTATCCTTAAGGTAGGGTGACGAGTCCCTATTTGCAAAACATTTTAAATAAAGAGGTTAAGGGTGATCGTTTCCACAAGAACATGTTTATTTCCGCAGTTTCAACTAACCTTTTATTCAACACATATGTAATTCTCTACTTTCTGGGTCTTTATAATTACAATTTGTAACGATCTATTTATCACATATAAATTACACATAATTACTGAACCATAGTCGTGCCTATCAGGGATACTGTCGTTAATAAATAAACCGTGCTGTCTGCCATTTATTAGAGCTTATTCTTGACCTCATTTGTCTCTTACTGGTTGTGCAGTTACCAACTGTTGCTGACTAATCTCTCCCAAGTCACGTGACGGGTTTAAATTAATTTATTATTCATAATTTCTACCGAGTGATTGTTGAAATGCGTATTCTTAGTTTTTGAAATGAGAGAGAGAGATATTGAATATTACCAGCTGCATGGGCATAAGGCCGTTGTGCTGCTGTCTAGTGTTGAGCCATCGTCGCATCATGGCTGATCACTCACCAATCGTCGTCTCGGCGGCGGAGTAGCGTGGCTTCCAACTGACTCTGTGATTCTCACTTCTCGAATAAAATCTCCCCGTTTAAGAAGCCCGTTCTGTCCCTGTTTGCGTGTGTTGTTAAAACATAAACAGTTCCGCTTCGGCGCGCTTCTGATGTCGTTACACACTCCCCCTCCTTCCCTGTGCCTATGACCGAGTTTCGCTGCGCTGTGATCAAGGTCGCGCCCGCTGAGCGCGAGTGGCAACCCCCCGTTTGTTCCCGCGGCCGTGTTATGCTTGCGTTAGCAAACATTCCCCCCAACTCCCGCTTCACCTGTCATTCAATGTTTCCTGCTGCGTTTGTCATTTCCTCATCGTGTCCCGCTGTTCCTGATCGTCTGGCTAGCTATTAAAAAAAAAACAAAAAAAGCTTTCCCTGGTATCCAACAGTATTTTCGGCCGTTAATATATATATTCATGACTCCGGTCCTTTGGTGCTACCACTAATTTATTATTTCCTCTTTCTGAGATAAAGGTGATAGGGAGTTAGAATGAGTTTATAAAGACTTTCACATTTAGCAAAAGTTTTATTTTGTTTTGTTAATACCCAGGAGATACCTTAGGGCCACTCAGAAATAAAAGGAAAACACCCAAAAATGGATTTATTCAGTATGTACCTTATTTTATTTAAAATTATAATATTGAGGCACATTCAAATATTTTCTAGAACTTTACATGTAATTAATAATTTTAAGTTTGCCTGTACGGTATCATGGCCACGTTCATGCTTGTGTCTCGGTAAATGTTGAATACTATTATTCCAGTCACATGCAAAAAAAATGTATTTTCAGTTTAAAGGATGGTGTAAAATTGTTGTAAATATTACCTTTAATATAAATATAGTGACATATATTTGTTTTGTGCTTTAATATTGTAGCCGAGATTGTTTTCAAAAAGAGATATGACTGATCCTGTTGTCGCTGTCCTACTATTTACTTGATACTAGCTGCAACATGATCCTGTGGTTCTCTAAATACAGCATAGCTGAGACTGTTTTCAGCCCTAATTGTTTTCCACCCTAATAAGGAAAAATTAGGGTGCAAAACAGATTAGGCCTAGGGCTGAAAACAGTCTTGGCCCAGGCTGTAACATTCTTACATTAAACATCCCTGTCTTTTAGAAAACAGCCTCGTTAAGCTGTATTCTTAAGGATCTCTGGAAAACCACAGGATCATGTTGTAGCTAGTATGAAGTAAACAGTATGGCGGTGACAACATATTTAGTTGAAAACAACCTTGGCTATGCTATTAAAGCACAAAACAAATTTACGTCACTATATTTACATTGCAGGTAATATTTAATGTGGTTGGGGGATCCGCTTATGGATGATAATGCAATTAAATGGGTGCCACCTTATCTAAGGGTCAAGGATCCTGAGAGACTGTCCTCAGGACGTAACTTTGTCCGTGTGGAACCGTGACTCATATCCCCTCTATACCTTTGTCCTAGACCATTCTCAGCATCGGGCACGCTATAAGATGTTACTAATAAAGTGGGCTCTTATGAGCATCCCATATGCTGGTCTCAAAGTAAATGTTCATGTGGACGAATGCAGAAAGAAAGTACAAGATGTTCAGTACTGAGTTTTATTACGTGCCACTGTGCCAGCGGTGCCTTGTACACTTGATTAATAAAAGGTAAAACTTTTTAAACTGGTTTATGTGATATCCAGAGGGGCCTCGTGGTTGTATGAAGTCTTAGCATTGACAATCTAACTCTGACTAGCAGATTACTATTTGAATAAAATAAACAGATGAAACCCCGAGGTAAGCTGCAAAGATATATGAAAAGAATTTAATATAATTCAAAAAGTTGGATGACAATCGGTTGTGACACAAAGATGAAGTCCTCGAAGTGCTGAAGATGTCCTACCTCTAGTGTTGGTGCGGAGCGACTGGGGCAAAAGATGGTCGCTAGGACTGCTGGACAGAGCGTCTGCCACCAAGCTGGATTGACCGTTAGGCCATTCAAATTCGTGCTGTTAACATGTTATGATAACAACATAGTTGCCCTTCGAAAATTATGACTTGCTTTTTGTATGTATTGCAAAAATGTATGTTAAAATTATAAATTAAAATTAGTGGGAAAAAATAAATTAGCTGAGATTAGTAATTTTTTTTTTTTTACCTTTTGTTAAAATATTTTCAAAATATTATACTGTAAGTGAAAATAACTTAAAGGAATCACTCAAGTGATATTATTTTTCATATCCATTTTAACTGAAAGTATGTAGCTATGGTGAATTGTGTATGGCGATACTTAGTTTTAGCAAATGTCTTATGCTTGTTCATCAGTAATTTTGTGTAAGGGGCATCCTAATATACTGACGTCAGCCGGGGCTTCGCCCCACGAGCCTGATCATCCTCCATTCCCTTTCCCACCACCTTTCCTACCCGGCATTTGTGTCGTGACGTACGTAGCCGTGTGCGATTCAAACTGCGCGCCACGAACTACAGCAAGAGGGCGCTTAGATGCAGTGCGCCGCACCCCTAATATTTATTAATTAATATTGTAATCCTTTTTTCTTTCCGCCCCAAACAGTGTAACAATGGCTATGCATGTATGTGTTTTTAATTAACAACTTCATGGTCTTTTAATACTTAATAAGTCCAAGCACGAACAAGGACTCTCCCTAGCGGGAGACGGAGGAACTAGCATGAAACTCATTTTAACCCTGTTTTATGTTTATAAGTAATTATTACAGACGGTCTGGACATGGAAGTAATTTAATAATTATTGTAAAATTAGTTATGTATTTTCTAAGAGTAACCCGGGGCACGCTACAGCAAAGTGTAACAGTAATTGTGTTCAGCGCGAAGGGGCGCCATGTTGCCACCCGCAAGCCATGAGCTCATCCCAGTCTCCTTCTACAGCCGGCCGAGAGCAGACGTCTCTGCAGACACCCCGAGGACATCACCGTTGGTTCACCGAGTAGTAATTCTGTAACTTAATTTATTCAAATCGCTTTCTTTTTATCCTCGGGGCCTCTCTCGGTCGGAGAGACTGCTTAAGTAATAATTATTCACTCTTCGGAGTTTTTATCTCACCGGTGTATTAAGTAACGGCTTGAGGCGGCCACGTGCGTGGTTCGCCTCCTCACCTAAGTTGATTCGTGCCTCGGGCGTTTTACAGTTTTATCAGTGGAGGATCGTGTAAGGACGTGTACCGTGAGTAGAATAAAAGCCAATTAACTGTGTTACGTGTTTTGTGTTCGGGGGGCCACGTGGGTCCCTAACCTGGTCAGCGGCGTGTGGGACGCCCTGAGAGCCCACTGCGGGAATTAGAAGCGTGCCCGACGCTGAGAGTGGGCTTAGGTAGGGACAGGAGCTGCGTATAACATCTGGAGGGCTAATATCTCGCCGCACACGGGCCACGTAACGCCCTGAGTAGAGTCTTTCAGCCGGGTCCACGTGCCCACTCACGTGGTGGCGCCCATTAATTTCCACCGATATTTTCACCTCAACACCGGTACGCCCTCAATACAATGAACACAACATGATAACAGTCAGCACTAACAAGCACAGCACTTTCATTCAACTCCTTCCCTCTCTTAATAACCACACACTTTATTTTGCCTATATCTTGTTGATAATTTAGGTAGGCATATTATAAAAATTTTGTTTTGTTTTAAGACACTTTAATAAAATGCATGTAATTTTTTTTTCCAGAGCTGTTCATGATGAAGATAAGAATCGTCCAATATTTGTGATTTTTGGAAGATTAAATTATTATTAAAGGTTTTGGAGACTACTTTTGTACTACTTTTTATCATCATATGACTGTGATTGTAGCTTAGAGTTTTAATGTAGTGCCTAAAATGGCTAAATCACCATTTGTTTTGGTAATTACTGAAGATCTCACAGCAGTGTCTGCTCCACTGAAGTCAACACAGAGGATTAAGGTACACAAATGGTTTAGTCTACTTAGATTCTAAGTAGTTTTTGCCTTTGTGCCAAACTGTTGACTGAAAAGCCATTTTATTAGTCAGTGGCATAACTTATTTTGAAATGATTGCTTACATAAACAATTAATAAAAACAATGTCTTGTGACTTTCCTCTGGGAAAAAAATGTTAAAACAGTATATTTAAAATTGTACAAACTTAAACATTTTTCCCATAAAATTTATGTGCATGACTTTTAGCCACTTTACACTTTTTCAGGCTTTATAGCATTGAGATGTGTCAGTATTACAAAAAAATCATTGTTATTCACAGATTATTTTTTAGTACTTAAATAACTTAGGAAATGTTGTACTTATAGCCCTCAAACAAGTGCACTTTTCCCCTTTTCTGTATTTGACAGCTGAATATTCTTCCGTCATTTCTGAGGAAAATATAGTTAATTATTAGTTAGTCTAAAATTTTAATAAAAAAAATTCCTTAATATTTTAAAAATATAATTGATGTGGAATTACAGTTGTTTGCTTTAAGTGAATCTGTGAAAAAATTGCACTCACTATGGGTTAGAATGTCAATCACCTCTGGCTAGCTCAAAATTAGGTGATGAGTGGAACATACAGGTTATTAGCAGGTCACAAAGAAATTAATACGCAATATTTTATGTAATTATTATTTTTTAATTACAATCAAAATATATTCAGAACAGAACAAAAAAAATTAAACTGTATATTCAGAAAGGAGAAAAATGTGGAGCCATTGCCCAGCCACGGCATGTTCAGCCCGGCGCTTGAACAACAATCGCCTGGCCCGGTGTTCATATAATGACTACTTTACAGTCTTCCTTTCCTTTGTGCGGGCAGTGTCCTGAGCTCGCTGACGTAATTTTCAGCCAATCACGGCGCATGGCAACAGAACTTCTACGAAATGCTTACTTCTGTTCCCACGACACAGCAATTTTATCTCTTTCTCACACTCCCGTGACTGTGACTTACACAAAATAACCAAGGAGAATCATGTTGCATGCCTTCCCACACAAAGAAGCCAGGAAAAAAAAACTTATGAATTAAAAAAAAAAAACATCTAACCTGAAATTTGACAAAAAAATTATAACAAATTATTATTACTGGATTGTATGAGGAAGGCTGTAATCTGGGTTGTTACAAGACTTATTCTCACAATATTTGATGAATTTAAATTTTGGACATTATTTCTATTGTGTCACATATGCAACCAGTAGTTACTCATTACTTATTAATACTTTACAAAAATATTAGATAATTAGCATAATTAAAATCTCATTTAAATTATCAACATATTTCTGACACACTGCAGGTAGCAGATGGCATGTAGTGAAATAACTTGATGTTTATCATAAAATATAATATATATAAACATTTAGGACTATATTGAAAATTGCTTCAAAACAGAATCTTGAGTAGCCATTGTATTGAGGTGTAAACTAGACTCAGTACTTATAGTCTTATGCTTGATTTATAATCAGGTTAAGCTTTAGCAATTATTTGAAATTCATAATGTGCTAAACAAAAATTTGGATTTTTTTTCAGTACACTTGTTTCGACGTATCTGAAAACTTTATAGTTCTTGGAGCGTCTAGTGGTGGACTATATGTGTTCCAGAGGAATCCATGTGCCTTTTTACAGCTGCTACCAAACAAAGTAAGTGCTCACTTTTCTTCTTCGAATTACTTCTTATGCATGTACTATTTATTACAACTGTGGTACTATTCTAGATTGCGATACCTAAACACTACTGATGGCTTCACCAATACGGTGTTGCTTACGTAATTACCACCCCTACTTTCTTATGGGACAAGCACATGAATATGGGGATTTTGGATGGGGAATAATAAACACACTATTTTTCACGCATTTCATTTTTTAATATTATAAATTTCTGGTATTGTAAACTAGAATATAATCCCTCTGGTCTGTTATATTTTGCGCTTCAGATTTTTCATTATCAATAAAATTATGTCTGTAGATGTTACAACTTATGGCGGTATCACTTAAAAAAAAATCAAACACTGGTATCTCAAACTATGGTTGACCGGGGGAGACTGTATTCTAGTTCACGATACCAATATCGCTTTCAGTAGGCTAAATTAAATACCGATATTGCAAAATAGAATATACTAAGTGGTACTGTACTCTACTTCACGATACTGAGAAAAATAAAACCAAGATATTTCACTTTTTTACCGGTATTGTGAAAAAGGGTATACTGGTTGGGACTGTATACTATTTCGCGATAAAAATAAAAATTATATCTAGAATTTTTATTAAAATAATTATTTAAATATCAGTAGACTAGACCGGGTGGGCCTATTTTCTATTTCACGATACCATACATTTCGATCACAAAAATTCTTATTTTATATAAATGAAATGGAGCTATTGCTAAACAAACTAGACCTTTTTGAATTTTAGTCCCATTTACAATACCTTCCACATATAATTTATTAATTTACTAAAATTAAATATCCAAAAGTTTTTTTACTAGCCAAACCTACCCTCATACCAAACCTTTCGCTTTGTTATCGTCATTTCAACAATTACACAACCAACCTACAGGAAAATGAGCGATTTTTACATTACCTAATACCTTTATGATTCACCTAAACATAGGAACTATTTTACCTAACATCACAAATGTAACACAACACACCTTTAACCTAACACATCAAACAAAATTCATATAAAACTACAAATCACAAACATTTAAAAGCCATGAAAAACACCTTTCTTAGCATTATGGCAGTAATCATTTTCTGTCAATATTTTTCTTGTAGATACAAAATTTAAACCAGAAACAATTTGCCATTCCTCCTTAAAGTTATTCTATTTTGTGAAACATGAACCGCCACTTCCCTGGTCACGACTAAAATCACAACCGTACATTCTCTCTCTGCACTGCACCGTTTTATTGATACACTATAAATAAACACGACCTTCCTCTTCTCTCATCACTAATACACTCATTACCCCATATATCCAACAAATTCCTTATTACTGAATGCTTATTGCATACTTATTTATTAAATTTATAATGCTATTTATTTCAACTTATTAATTCACTCTTTCTCGTATAAACAACCGCTAATATCATTCAATCATCTTTTTTTCTACTAAGGTGCTATTTCGTCTTTCGCCGTTGCAAATACTACGTACAATATTTTCCTTCGTTCCACCATTCAATTTATTATCATAGGCCAATTTTCAAGACATCATTCTTTTCCCCTACCTTTTTTTACACCTTTGCAAGAACATAGCTTGTTTTTGTTGTAATTTCATTGTTATGAATTTGATTATTGTGATTTTTAGCCACTGTAATCAGATTATCATTTAAATTATGTTAAGTTAATGCATTTCCAACATGTCCGATACATATATATTTTTTTAATTTCAGTAAAAAAAAAAAATTAATGAAATTTATTTAAGCTTGAACTCACTAGCATTGTTTTAATAAAATACTGACTTATTAAAATCACACAACGAAAGGAAACATAATGTAATAATTGGACTTGTGTTTGGGAGTATCCAGGTTCTAATATAGGTTAGACCTTCACTATTTTGATTTTCATTGGTTTCTCAAAATTATTCTATGTATTGGCTAGGATGTTTCCCAACATGTCATATTATATTCCATCCCTATTTTTTCATGTTGATTTTGTTGTTTGTGCCTGTCTGTAATGACTTCGCCTTCAACAAAACAGAAAATTAATAAAATACATTTATTTAACAGCATTTAAATAACTTGATAATTCAGGAAATTGAGTTCAACAATTAAAATTTAATTCTGTAATTTCCAGTTTAAGTCACAAGAATTTTAAGCCAGTTTGATAACCTTAATGTCTTATTATATGACAGTACTTATGTCTCAGTTGCATGGAGTTTGCATGCCCAGTGGTACTTACCCTGCTGTTGCATGGAGGAGGATAAAATACCTATATTTAGAATGAATGAATTAGCTTAGTTTTTTTTTATTCTCTTATCCAAAAATACACCCCCAACATGTAAGTGCTCGATGTCTGACATGCTTTACTTTACTATATGATCTGTTCATCTATGTTGCAGAATTTAAAAGAAAGACTATTTTCTCCCTTGACCTTTTAGGGCACAGTGAGCAAATAAAAGTTAACTGTTTCCCTCTCTGTCTTTTTTTTCCTGCTCATCATAGCTCTCAAGTCCAGGATTATTTTCTGAGAGAAAAAAATGAAATCTGTTTTTTTAGTGAATTTCTCTACATTCACAAAGTATTCCCTTAAAAATCACCAAATTTTTTTTGAATTGCACATACGTATGTAACGTAAGGGTGTGATCCGGCCATGCGGAATTAGTGCTCTTGCTTGCTGGTAATTGACTGTCAGTATAGTTTAAATGGAAAAACCAAGTGTAAAAATGTGAATTGTAACCTGCTGTAAAACAGGCAAAACAGTACTGAAATGAAAACAGACAGTAACGATAAACTCTGAGCGAACTAAAAACACCAGCAGCGCAGTAATGTGATATGGCGGCTATTTCAGCACCTGGAATCCACTTTAAAAAATCTCAATGTGAATGGCTTGATTGTTGCGTGATTACAGAATGTGCCGAGCCATAGAATGTCAGATAAAGAGTGTATGTCTCGTTCCAGGTCATTATTTCATTTTGACGTGACGTCTAATAAATCGATGAACGCCGGCTGCACGCACAAAAAAGTGTCCCGTTATGCACATTGTTCCGTTATGCTGTGTCCCGTTTCACTCATTGTTCTGTTACGCTGTGTCCCATTACGCTCATTGTTCTGTTACGCTCATTGTTCCGTTACACTTGTTCTGTTACGCTGTCTGTGAGTGCAGTAATAATAGGTTATGTTACAATTGACTAAAAAATATGGTGATTCATATAATTGATGATAGATATTTGATTACAGTTTATTTATATGAAAACTTGTTCATAATTATATTTAAACTTTATAGCTAAACATCAATTTTTTAAATTAATTACAAGTCATCTATACGTGAACTGTTTCGTCAACTATTTATAAAGTGAAGTGAAAAGTTGATGTGGTTTTCATTGCTTATTACAACAACAATTTCGGCAATAAAAGTTAATTATTCTTGCATTTTAAAAATCTGATTACTAGTATAATTTCAAGTATTTATTATTGACGTGACGTCTAATAAATCGATGAACGCCGGCTGCACGCACAAAAAAGTGTCCCACTACGGATGTCCCACTACGGATGTGTCCTGTTTGCTCATTGTACGCATGCGTGGCATCTCTCTTCATGCCCATTGTACGCATGCGTGGCATCTCTCTTCCACTTGATTGGAACAACCATCGATTTTACTTTTCAATCATATTTTCGTCGTTTGAATTATTAATATTATGTAATTTAACGATCGTCCACCGATTTTCAGCACAATTGGTACGGTTATTTAAAAGTAATGTTGAATATTCACATACGTTTTGAACCAACAATGGTGTTTTACAGTTACACATAATAATTCAAATTACACCAGGGATCTTTTGCACAATGTTTTAAAAAAATATTGTAACACATTATAAATAAGTTTGGTGTAATTGGGATGCGTATTTGTTATAAAATCGTGTTATAAAAACGAAATAATATTATTCCCCTACCATGAACAAAATTTATATACATATGTATATAACATCTGAAACTAATATTCTTCAAGTATGGCCTCGTGGTCTTGCGGTCAGCGTCGCTATCTTCCAATTGAAAGATTGTTGGTTCGAATCCTGGCAGCTGTGAAACTTTTTTTTTGTACTTGTAAAAATAAATACGGCGCACACAACATTTCAAAAGTAATAAATATATTTGAATTAATGAATGCTAATAAAAGTAAATTTATTAATTAAATTATACATTTCATTTCACTCCTTTGTATCCATACAAAATACTGATAATTCAATAAAAATGATTCAATTTTATTCATAAAAGTATGCAGAGGTACATTTTATCATACAAAAGATAGAAAAATTAAAAAAAAATTTCTTCCTCAAAGAATATAATATTTTTAATGCCTATCTTGTTTTGGTTGCATAAACCTATTATGGCTCAGTCTCAGGCCGAATATGATATTTCCTTTTCTTCTGGATCAATCATTTCATCAATGTTTTGTTATGACGTTGTCACGTTAAACTATCGTCCGTAAACCGACTTTACAGACAACCAATTTTTTTTTATTATTAAAATAAAAATGATTCAATTTTATTCATAAAAGTATGCAATCATTTCATCTATGTTTTGTTATGACGTCACGTTAAACTATCGTCCGTAAACCGACTTTACAGATAACCAATATTTTTATGTTTAACACTGTTAAACTTGTCGACTTTTTGAGTGGCCAGACTCAACAAAATTGAAAAAAAATATTCAGTGCATACTTTTTGCATAATTAGCTGGCAAAGTGGAATTTTTAACATTTTTGTGCAGTATTAATAAGGGGAACCAAATGGAATAAATAACTGAAAATTTTCGGATTTAAAGACAAATATTGTGGCTACTGTGTGGTATGGTTTAAAATTCTTTCAGAGAAAAATTTACTAAATTTTATTTTGTCTTTTTAAATCATAAATATTCTGTTTTTTTTTTTAAAAGGCCAGGTAAAATTATTTTTTTCTGAAAGAAATTAAACCATATCATCGAACAGCCAGTAAAATTGTCTTTAAACCTAAAAAAGTTACAGTTTTATATTCTATTTAACTCTCATTATCCATACTGCACAAAACATTAAGAATGCAACTTTTACAGCTAATTATGCAAAAAGTATGCTATCTATATATATACATGTATACACACACATATGTATATCATTTTGTGAAAGTTCAGCCACTCAAAAAGTCGGCAAGTTTAACCCGTGAGAAGTAAATATGAAATAATGACCTGGAACGGGACGTTCACCCTTGAAGACCTTTAACTGAAGTCCTAATTTTTGTTGGCGAGCTCGCTCTGGGTAGATTTCACAAGCTGTGTGTACTGTATCATGTTGAAACGTTCCGAGTCGTGGTGGTTTCCCAGGATGGAGCCATCACGCATGTGGCCGTGTCCCCCAACGAGAGGTTCTTTGCGTTTGCGAGCGTGAAGGGAGTGGTGTGCGTGCTGGAGCTGAACGACGGGCCGGGTGCGCGACGGCTGCTGGTGTCGACGGAGCACCTGGATCGCGAGGTGTCCGTCCTGCTGTGGAACACCCGCAGCGACGAGCTGTTCGCAGGGGACGACGAGGGCCGAGTGTCCGTCGTCACCGTCTCCCTGTTCTCGGTGAGTGTTCGCTGGCTACTGAAGTGGTGTTCGTAACTCACTAAAAGTGACAAAAAAAATTCATCCATAGTACCTACTACAAATTTTTATATCACTACACTTTTCAGTTTGCGAAAATTAAATAATCAGGCTGGTAAAAATATTAGCCTAATTAGTGAAGAGAAGGGTTTTTTAAATCTGACGTTTTCAGGACTGCAGCTATGATGGATTAGCAATTTTGCCGGATCATCGGCTGTAAATAAATTTTCCGTGGGAATAGCATAGAGAAATTAATTTACAGTTAATGGTATGTAAATCAAGTTGTAAAAATCTGCTCCGATAAAAAAAATACAAATGTTGTATTGGTCTTCTTCTTATTGCGGAAATGTACCTGAAACATAGCATGCCATTTGAAGACCTGTCAAAATACTTGAAAAATTTACTTCATTATTTTGCTTGTAGTTTTATCTTTGGTTTTTAGTCTACCCATTAATTGAATTAATTTTTTAAAATTTAATTTAATGGATAGCCAATTTGTATTGTTTGTTTTTTTAGTAGTAGTTTTATTGAAGAGTATTTCTGTGTAAAAAATGTTTGTTTATTGTATGTCCTATTTACCAGGAAATTATGTTGTATTATTGGTTAGTTAAATAGCTCAGCATTGAAATTCTTTTGACGTTAATTATTTTATTCCCTTTGAAACTTGAGCAGTAGCTTGAGGATTAAAAGAGTACTAAAAAAGGGTGGCATTATAAATTTGGTAACGAGAATCTGCAACAACTTTCAATGCCTTACGGCAATACAGTATTAAAATGAAGTATGACAGTTGCCAAATGAAGAACTTATTCAGCATACAAGGCAGAAAACTTTGTAGTCAAATGAAGCAAAAAATTGAAGAAAAAATACAGTTAAAGGTGTGTTTTTGTGCAGCATACGAGGCAGAAAATTTTGTGGTCAAATGAAGCAATAAATTGAAGAAAAAATACAGTTGGTGTGTTTTGTGTAAAAGATACTGAATTTTTTAAAACTAAAATTGATTTCATATTTAACACAAGTAAGGTATTTGGCTTAGTGGGGAATTTTTTAGTATTGTTCATGACCATTCTGCAAGACAAATATGTTGCATTTGTATCATAGTTTTGGAAAAAAATAATATTTTGAAATAAAAATATAAACTTTGACAAAAACTGAGCTTCCATTTCAGTTTTTGATTCTTATGTTAAGTCTCCTTCATACCTTGCACACAAGGTGTGGAGGGCTTCAGAAAAAAACCACACAATTTGAAAACTGCTCAATATATCAGTGTAGTGTCTGTTTACGAAAAGCATTTAAGAATACACTGAGGGTGAATGAGTAGTTCTTTTTCCGGAATGGCTAAATGTTGTGTTTTCAGAATAATATTTAGGCATGAAAAACCTTGTACAAATTCTGCTATGTATGAACCTGCTATAAATTGTTATGGTTCTCCTTAAATCTCATAGTTGCCCCATGCACAATAAGAATACTTGCAGTCCACAGTCTTGTGCTTAAAAGTGATACTGCAATTAGAATCATCAGCAAGCATCTCACTTATCATCTGGCCTCACCAATGCACAACACCCATGACTAACAAGGCCTCTTAATAGTACATGGCTATTCTGCTGTGGAATTTTCTTCTTCCTTTCTCTCTCATTGTTTTTCTACTGTGAGATACAACCATAAAAAAAAAAAATTAAGTTGACAAATGGGTTTTTAAAATCTTCATAACCGTGCTTGTATCACTTAGCTGCCATGGAGTGAGGCAAAATATTGGTAGCACACTTAACTCACATTCCAGAGGACCTGGGTTCAAGTTCTGGTCTGGCCATTAAGGTTATGTTTTGACTTTGTTTCCTGCATTTAAAAATTGCTGGGATGGATTCTTGCTGAATGCCATTTCCAGTGTAACTTCAACCTTCTTCTTGATTGTTGTTGTTGATAAAATAATGACTAGTAAACCAACTTGGCTGCTAGTGCAGACTTGTGCAGAGATGGTGGATATAAATTTTTTGTAAACTGGTATTTTTATTTGATTGCAGGCAAAGCCGATGTTCCCCGTGCCGCCCTTCCAGCTTATGCAACTGGACTCGAGGGTCGTGCAGATGGACTGGTTCGCTGAGCTGCTGCTCGTGTCCACGCTGACACGCAGCTACCTCTGCGACACGGTCAAGGAGCAGTACCGGCAGATTGGCCACAAGCCGCGCGAGGGGGAGTTCGGCGCCTGCTTCCACGCCCCGGTCGGCGGCGTGGAGCCACGCGGGTCAGGGCCGCGCATCGGTGCCGCGGACAGGAGTGGCTACACCTCCGTGGGGGTCGCCGAGGAGCCGCCCGGCTCCGAGGGCCTGCAGGATGTGCGGCTGTACTGTGCGCGACCCGGGTCGCGTCTCTGGGAGGTGAACGTCCACGGCACCGTCCTCAGAACCCACCAGTTCAAAGATGCGCTGGCGATCCCCCCCGCGCCTGTTGTGAATCTTGTCGGGTCGGATGGCCCAGGCAGTCATACCTCTGCTTCTCCTGATGAATCTCGGTCTTGCTCATGGAACCCACAGTCTTTCAACTTTCCTAGACTTCACAATGTATACAAGAACTATTTGATGACCTTCCGACAAAGTGGTGTATATATTTTCGATCCGGAAGTTGCTAGTGTTGTGCTTTGGAGTGATGCAGTTGAAGATATTGTCGATGCTAAAGTGGTTAAAGAGACAGTGTATCTTTATACTTCTTCTGGAGATGTTCGTGCCTTAACATTGTTTTCCATTGAAGACTTTGTGGTGAAGCTATATTTTTGGAAGAAATATTCACTTTGTGCTGATCTATGTTTAGCGCATATGGATCACCTTTTATCTCATGTAACAGTGTTACCCAAGTTATGTATATTGTCAGATTTGGCTAGGAAAGTTGAAGATTTGGATTTGGTTGAGAAAATATCACCTTTGTTGGAGGCAGTTTCAAAGCTTTATAATGACAAAAGAAACTGTGTTAAATTAGAATCTGGCATTGTAATCATTGGAAATCAGTATTATCTAGCTAAAGAAGATGAGAATCAGTTGCGTCAAAGGTTGGCTACCTTAGTAAAAGAAAATACATCAAAGGAAAAATCTCGTTCGCTAAACACTTCTCCAAAAATGCTACGTCGTGGTTCTGCTGTCACTGAATTAGCAAAGCTTAATAAAAATGGTAGCACATCATCTTTACCAGAACTTTTACAAAACTCAAATAGTGGATCCACAAGAACATTGAGTGATGATGAGCACAATGCTTTCAACTCACCAGAGGCTCGTAAAGTGCTGAAAGATATAGGACAATCCATGTCAGGGAAACTTGTCAACAGTAAAAAAACTCTAATAGAAAAATGGCAAATACTGGAGAACAAAATGAAGGGGTTAGGCAGCAACCCTAATGTAAAACTCATTGGAATCAAACCTCAAAACCATCCAGAATATGATGCAGATCAATTGGATCCTCAGGATGAAAATACGGAAGATATTGTGTACCAAAAGTGTGTTCATCGGTTTCCTGTGCTTGATTTAGATCCTTTAATTAAGACGTGCCAGGAGATTCAAAATAGCGACATGAAAAAAAGCACAGAAAAAGGTACCAAATTCTTTTATTGTGTAAAATCATTGTCTAATGAGTTTAAAGAAAAATCAAGACCTTGTGAGAATGATTTCATATCGTCAATGTCACCTGAAATCGGGAAATGCAGCCACTCAAAATTAATAAACAACACCACATTAAAAAATTTCCCATTCTATCATTATTTTCATGGGGACTCACTTCAACTTGTTTGCAGTACACTGCACAAGTTATTTCAATTTCAGTTTGTAATTGATTTTGTGCAGACTCTAGAATGTGAAGAGTTATTACCTGTGCCAGACCAGTTGTTGAGAATACACAAGTTGACGGAGCTAGAATTAGATGCCAAAATGTGCCAATTTTTACATAGTTATTCAGACATCATAGACTCGAACATTATGGTTCAAAATATTAAGAGACTGAATTTGCCTTGTTATTACAAGTCTTTGGTTGCTCTTTTAGATATTTATCAGAGAGGAAAACAATTGCAAGTTGAAGAAGTGGAGGATGAAAAAGGTTTGATGATGCAGTTGAGTGTAATCCTGATGATGCTCCGAATGGACCAGATTGAAACTTGTTCAAAGATGGGCGAAGCTTTGGATCTCAAAGATGTGTTCTACTTGATCTTGAGAGTACAAGAAATGTCAGTAGAAAGTGGGGTGGACGCAAGCAAGGCGAAGAGGGACAGCCACAGAATGTTTCTGTCATTTTTGGACAAGTCTGTTGTATGCGATGAAGCGGTGTTGTCGGCCTTGAATGACTCGGAGCTGAGTGCCTTCTTGATTGCTGCATATGAGGATCTGAACAGTAATGTGGCATACAGCTGCCAGTGTGGTTATCCAGCCCCACAACCACCTGAACCACAGTTCCTTAGCATTGGCCGCTTAATACTTGGCCACTTGCTGACTGTTGGTAGCTCCTGCATCAAAAAATTTCTTCACAGAATTCCAGGTTTGATTTATTTCTCATCCTATTCATCCAAAGTTAAATAATTTAATAGTAAAATTGTAACATTGTAACAATTGTAAAAATTCAATCACATGTAGTGACTTATGTAGTGACTTATATGTACATAAAAAGCATAACAGCATTAATGATATAATGTAAAAGTACATTGAAACCCTTTATTCATTTTTTTTTGCCCCTTCAAATGACCAGAAAAAAATGTGTTTAGAAAATTAAGTGTACAAAGAGGTCAGTTTATTTTAGTTCCTATTAGAATGTTATATTGTACTATATAAATGTGTAAAATTGTGAAATGGGAAAGAGGGGTATGGAAATATGTGTTGGTTATGTAGGCATGCACAAACATTAGAAAATTAGATTGTGATAAAATTTTTTTTGTTTTTAAATCCAGGACTGAAATCATTTTTACAGGGAAACTTATATATTTTTGGCATTTATGTGTGCCAGCCAGCATTTAAAACTGATATTGCAAGTTTTTGCGGTATTTTGAAATTTGTGGGCTTTTGTTTTAATAGGGCCAGTTTATTGAAATGCAGATAAAACTAATAACTAATAAGAGAATCCATTGTGAGTATTAAGTTAATATGATCATGTACGTTCGCAGGCATGTGGTCTTGTTATCTGGACTTGAAGACGGACAGCCCCGGCTTGTCCGACCTGCCCCTCATCTTGCACTTGGGCGACGTGTCCTTGCTGGAAGGCGTTCTGCCCCAGACGGCCACGGAGCAGTGGGCGGATGTGCTTGACATGTTCGCAAAGTTCAGCTCGGGCCGGTGTCTGAACTGCAAGAAGCCGGCCACGTGGACGGCTCGCGGCGGCGGCATCTCCTGGTCCCTGCTCGGCTCGCAGGCGGTCAAGCACCTGGGGCCCGGCTCCGCGCTCGAGCACCTCGCCAAGTACGCAGACTGCCTGGGACCGGGCGAGCTGGACGCAAGGCAAGTGTGCGCGAGGCATGCCGCGACGTAGTCGAACTCACCGTCTTGCAACACCCACAACATTGCCGTTGACAAGAGTTCAGCATTAACACATTAACTGCCATAAACTAGAGTTTTCGAATGCAAACACTTCACTTTGACCAATGTTCTGGGTGTCCCACAGACATGAGGCAGACCATCAGCTGGATGAAAAGCAGCTTCACGTGTTTATGTATGTAGTAATTAGAGACAAGAATTTGTGGTTTTTGGTTTTTAGTTTTTGGTCAATTTAATTTTCAAAACAGGAGATTTCTGTGTTTTTATTTCCATACATTGTTTTTATTCATAAAAAAAAAGTGCATTATTCAACAAATATGAAACTAAAATATTTCTTGGTACACAATTCACAAAAATAGTCTAATTTTGACCGACATGTGATGCATTTATACAGTAAAATAATTAGTAATAAATATAACAGAATTAATAAAAAAATATAAAAATAAATAGCCAAATTTTTGTGTTAAAAAAAAGCCAATTTTGTTAATTTAAAAATGTGTTACTAATAAGAAATGCTAAATCAAACAATATAATATAAATTATCTCCAAGCCATTTAGTCAATATTTTTTGGTACAAAATTAATGCTAAATAAATTATATTGAATTAATTTACCATAATAAAGGATAACATTTTGTATTTTGATTTGTTTAAGTTTTCCTAAACTGTTGATTGATTTCATGGTTTTAGTTACATTTTGGTGCTAAATGGTGTATTAACTTTCTTTTTGGCATTATATATTGTTTTATCATGCTTTGCGGGGTTATTTTGGTTTTATTGCATTTCACCATATAATCTTGTCCCCAGTGGACTCAGAACTGTGGATTCCACTCAGTTTGGAATCGTAATGAACAAAGCCATGAGCTGATATTTTTTTTTTTGGGTTGCTCTGTTTGTCTCCCCACCTTCTTTCTGCTGCTTCTCCACCCCTACCGCTCCTGATCATTTCTTACACTGTCCAAGAATGGAAGATCTGCCTATGTTACGGTTGTCTGCCTTTCTTACGATCTAGGTTTCTCTCAATCACCCTGTTTACCTATCTTTCCTGTGAAGGTTTTATTTTTGCTATAGTTTTGGGCTGATATATTTTCATGTTATAAAATTACAGTAAATCCCTGTTAAGAAGTTTCTTAAGGTACTTACAAATTTAGATTTATTATCATGAACATTTTATCAAAAGCTGAAATTGAATATATTTATTACCTACTGCTTTTTTTTTCCAGGAAAGTTTCTTAAGGGGAATTTTCATAAGAGGGTAATACTCCACAATCCTTGTTCATTAAGAGACTGCTTGTATAAAATCTTAAAATTACCTATAAGTTATGTATATATCTTTTAAAGGATCAAAACTTGATAGGTTCAACTAGAATACAGTGACACCTCAATTATTTCTACAAAGTTGGCATTAATGCTACCAAATTTACCTGATGTGTCTTTGAATATATTATTTTTTATGAGTTTATGTTTAAAGACTTTATGGATATGAAATTGTAATTCAGGTTCATAGCACTTGAAAATTATTTTAATTATTAAATTTATTCTATATTTACTAGACCCTTTCTGGTGTCACTTTCTTCAGTAGAGTGATTTATATGGTCTCTTTTGAAACACCTAACTGCAGTTTAAAAAAAAATTGTGTTTAATGACTGTAGTTCTTAAGTGATGGCAGTTCAGAATGCAAAGAATGTGGTGTGTGGTGATGTACGGAGGTTGCTGGGAGAGTGAACGAGGAGGGGGAGCGGGTGTGTTCTCCAGCAGCCACAGTGAGGAGAAGCAGAAAGAACCCAGTGACAGACTCCATTAACACTCTCTCCTTCATCCTGCATATCTCATCTCTCACGCCTGTGCAGTCAGGAAGCCCCGGACTAAAGTGGCATGAGTGAGGCAGTTTACAGGCAGAGCGTGTAGTTTTAGGTAGATTTCGAAGAAATACTACCTATTGTAGCCGTTACCATGGTGCGACTTCCGGAAAATTTTTATACAGTTTTTCGTTTCGTGTCCATAGACCCCAAAAGCATCGTGAATTCAAAAGTTTATATGTATCACAATTTTTGTGGACACGATAACTGCCGTAATTAGTCACAAATCACTTCCAAACTGATACATGAAATATAAACTTGAAAAATCTCCGTTGAGTTTGTTAAGGGCAATATCCAACCAAAAGGGTAGAAATGGTTTTTTTTTGAAAAACAGAAAAATCGCTTTAACTCCCATAATATGGTAAATATCACATCAGTTTGAATGTATTAAAACACAGGAGTAATACCAAAACTTTTGTCTAGAAACATTTTGGTATGACCAACCATAACTGCAAGGGGTGGAAAAAAATAAGGGTTGGAAAACAAAAAAAAATTGTAACTCTGTTTGTTGGCACACCATTAAATTTTTTTCAAAGTGTGTGTAAATCTTATAATTTTTTAACTAAAACTTTTGTCTGAAACAAATTTTGATAAGACAAAGAATTGCTGTGCAAGGGGTTAAAATAAAATTGGGTAGAAATTAAAAAAAAATCCATGAAACCTTTAACTTGTACAGATGTACACTATTAAATCCATTCTTTTTTTATTGTAAAACCTTATAATAATATCTACAACTTTCATCTGAAATACAGTAAGTCCTCTATTTACGTCGTACCGATTTACGTCGTTTCGGATTAACGTCGCTAATGTTTGAGTACTCATGTTTCAATTTAAGTTGTCGCCGATTCACAATAACGTCGTTTACAATGACAGTAAATCTTTATTTTAACCAAAACACCGTATATAATTCGTTTATAATTCTTTGTTTCCTTCGGTAGTTAATTTATGCTATGTAGCGTAAGCTACACGTTCACCGCCTTATCTTATACATCATGAGGGACGCGTCCTGCTCTCCGCTGCTCTCCGCGCGGTGATGCAATACTACCAGCCCGCCCGCTCGGCCACCCACGTATCTCGCACGTAGAAGTGTTATCTACTTCCCGCAACGACACAGCATTTTCTCCTACCCCTTCCGGCCGACCTTGGGCCGTGGCCGGCCGGTGGCATGAAACATGGCTCATTTTGCGTCGTTTGTATTTACGTCGCGGTTTTCAGGAACGTAACCCCGACGTAAACTGAGGACTTACTGTAATATTTTAGAGGACCAACTATTACTGCAAAGAGTGGAAAATAACAGGGATTGAAAGACAAAATAATTAATAGCTCCCATAGTAAGTACACTATCAAATCCATTTTAAATGTTTGTAAACCTATTATGTAAAACTTTTGTCTCTGAAACGATTTTTGATACACGCAACCATTGCTGCTAAGGGTGAAATAAATATGGGTTAAAGGACAAAAATGAACCTAACTACCTTATTAAGTAACTGGTAAAATATTTAATAATTAATTGTGAATCTTCAAATAATTATCTAAAACTTTGGTATGCAACAACATAACCACAGTGTTTTATAGTACTTCTGACAATGATTCTATACATTTTGTGAACATTGGTGAAACATTTGATGAATTCTATAACTAGATGTGGCTGAAACTCAGGAGGCCAAAGAATTCAATTTTAATTCCCACTATATATTCTAGTCCTTCAAAACAATTTGTTTTTCCAGGACAAAAATGTTTCAATGTCTTGTGATGTGGGACAATAGTGGTACGTGTTAGTATGCAATACAAAATCTGCTGTACTGGTTACATGCAAATATTGTTGTGATTTTAATGGTTGATAAATGGTTGTTCTGTATAATAATATCTAAGCAAAGTTAATGAAGTATTTTTTTCTCCCCAGATTCTTCCAGAGTTGCATATTTTCAGTAATAGTTGATAAACATGCAACAGGCCTGAGGGATAAAGTTGTGGATATGGTTCTGGACACATCGGGGAAGAAAAATACGAAGGCATTAATGTCACAGGAGGTATGTCTTGGAAGTATGATTGGTTACTCATGTAATTATTTTGAATATTGACGTGTTTCTAGTACAGTATAACCTCCTTAATTTGGATTGACTGGGATGGGAATGATGCGGGATTGCAAGGGTCCTGGATATTTGAAGAGTTTGGAAAAAAAGAAATATAAAACATATTTACAGAAATTGTCCTTTATATTGAACTAGTTAGTTGTAAGGCACACTTTGAAAAATAATTAGGGGTGTGCGGGATCCCGACGCTTCGGGAAAAACGTCGGGAAAATAGGCTTCCCGAAATGCCGGGCGGGAATTTTATTATTCCCGAATTTTTCGGGAAATTGTTTAAAAATTTACAAATGTTTACTAATAATCATGTGAACATGTTTTCTATCAATTCAAACTGTTTTTACAACATTTTTTTATGGATTAGTACATTTTTGAAGGGTTTCCGTACTATTTAAACGCAAAACATCTTTTAAACGTATGCCGATCGTAGCGACAGCTGTGGTGTTCAGTGAATTATAATAATCGTTTACACATATCTAATTGGAATATAAAAAACGTACATGGAGTACCTTAAATATTGTATGCGTTCATAAATATATTTCTTCAAGGGTACAAATTTGCAAGATACGTGAATAGTCAGTTATATAACATTGCTATCACCATCGAATATTTAACCTAAAACCACTGTGTGTCCTTGAACACAAACAAAACACATGCGCAATCCAACCTTTTCGCCAAAGATATAAGAAATACTAGACTTGCGTTACATAACGAAGCGTAACCGTTCTCATTACTTGATAGCAGTGGCGATGTAGAGAACTGTATTGGCACTTTGAAAAATATGAAATCACGTAGTTTTACACCACTGCTCACGAGTATCTAAACATCTATGATTTTGCTTTGGGAGAAAAAAATAGTTTTTACTGTTTAGTTTGGCGGGCTTTGTCGGCTGACGTTATGTTATTAAGGCTTGTGCAAAGTATCTGTTCCTATTTTCGATGCCGTTGTATATTAAAACAAACTAGGGTAAATATGTATTGTACGGATTAGCGCCAAAAAAAATCGTACAAATATGAAATAACTTTCATTATATGCTATCTTACGTCCTCTTTTCAGAACCGCCTGCGGAGATAAAAAATTCCAATTACCTTTGGAGATATAGAATTTTTTAATATTCATTTTTTGGCGATTTTTTTAAAACAAAATTTTAAAAATCCGAAAATACCTTTATTCTGTGCTCTTTAACTTCCTCTTTTCATTAAACCTGGCGGAGATCAGAAATTCCAAATACTTTAGGAGATATGAAATTTTTTAATTTTCATGTTGTGCACTGATGCGGCATTAACCGGGAAGCCTACGATTCACACATCTTTCTGTACATACCCGAATACTCACGTTGGCAAGCCTTCTTTTCTTAAAATTAGCAAGAAGTAATTAAAAATACTTTAAAACACTGTGGATGGTTGGTTATATTAGGTAAGTATAGCTACATTAAAAAAACTGTAAAATCATTTTATGGTTGCTTAGCAAATAACTTTTTAATATGTAGCTATCCAGCGCTAGGAAACCGTTTACATGATTTCACAGTATTTTTAATGTAGCTATCCTAACCAAATCAACCATCCACAATGTTTTGAAATATTTATAATGTAGCTAATATAACCTAATTGACCATTAGTTTTCATGAGTTGCATATTTATTTACAATTAAAAAAAAAAACCGAAGATGCACGATCGGGCGTTAGCCTCTCGTCTGTTGAAAGAAGGCTTGCCAACGTGAGTATTCGGGTATGTCCAGAAAGATGAGTGAATCGTAGGCTTCCCGCGTTCACCATTGTTGCTTGTTTACAAGTATGATTTTTTTTTTTCGCGACGTAGTTGAACGACTACATAACGTAAAAAGAAAATTACGTGAGTTCCTACTGTTCATCCTTTTTCCCGGTTTGTTAGGTCAGGTCAGCTACATTATAAATACTTTAAAACTAAACAACCATTAAAATTAATTTTTATTATTTTTAATTTCCGTTCAGTTTCAAAGTATTTATACTGTAGCTGACCTGACCTAATCTACCTTTGTCCCGTTTTGTTAGGTCAGGTCAGTTACATTATAAATACTTAAAACTATACAAGTAAAATTAATTGATATTATTTTTAATTTCCGTTTATTTTGAAGTATTTATCATGTAACTAACCTTACCTAATGGAAAATTTCTATTATTTAGGCATTCACGCACACACAGCAAAATATAAAATGGCGTCTGTTGAATGATTACATAGGGCTTGTATTGCAAAATAAGAACGGCGATATCTCCAAAAGTAATTGGAATTTTTAATCTCCGCAGGCGGTTTTTAAAAGAGGACGTAAAATAGCATATAATCAAAGTTATTTCATATTTGTACGATTTTTTTTGGCGCTAATCCGTACAATACATATTTACCCAAACTAGCAGCCTACAAATAATGGAGGTCGCAACCGATCAGTTTGTTACTTGTATACCTAAAAGTGTTTGAAAGTATTTTGAACGTCTGACAGACAGTAAATCCCTGTCAAAGTGTGTCTCGTGTGAAAACTTTTTAAGATGCGAGCATGGTAGCAAGTCTGGATTACTAAGACATCTCAATAAACATCCCTCTATGAAAAATAATTTGAGGATGCTAAAAAATATGAAGTCGCCGCTGAAAAAAAGGGCAAGTGAAGCAGACAAAAGAAATAGCAGCAAAAAAACAACTAACTTTGCAAGAAAAGTTTAAATGGCCATCTTCTCATATTAGAATTAAAAATTTGCTTTTTTTGTAATTTTCCCGATCCCGTCCCGTTTCCTGCGGGAATAATTTATTTTTCCCGAAAATTTCCCGCAGTACAAAAACCTATTCCCGCACACCCCTAAAAATAATGAATATGATAATCACCGAAAAATGATGAAATTATCAGCCTCATCAAAATATGACACTATGCTCCAGTGCATACCTATTATCTTTGTGCCATGGACTCGGCAGCAGTGCTAGGAGGAACAGGTTAGCAAAGAGCAATGAAAATGTTACTCTTTCAGTGCATGAAAACAGAATTTCTACAGCGTTACAGAGTCAGTCAGTAATGAACATATTTATATTATTTATGAAAGATGTTTGAAACACAATTATTATTATAGCTTGCAAAATTGTATACAGTTAAGTATGCTTCTTGGAAAAGTAACACCTAACTTTCTGTAATATCAGTTTGGATGGCTGCTTATGAGTCGCACAACCATGCATCCTAGTGTTCATGTAATTGTTATGTTTATTTGTGTGTTTTAATCAGTCCGCGTTGTTGAGGGGCAGGCCTGTATTGCTGTAGAGTTGATGATGGATGGGGTGCAGGTCGGCCAGGCGCTGGCAGAGGCCCTGCAGCAGGACACGGAGGTGCGGCCCGCCCCCGCGGGACCCCAACGGGGGGACCACCACTGGGGGGTGGGCGTGGACCTCGAGGCAGGGCGCTGCCCCATCTGCTGGCTGCCGCTGGGCTCCGCGGTGCTCCTGCAGGACGGGGGCCTGGTGGTGTTCCGCTGCGGCCACGCCTGCCACTCCGTGTGCCTGGAGCAGCGCGCCATCAGCCCGCCCGCCTGCCTGCTGTGCGATCGCCTCTAGCTCACTCGCAGGGTACGTCGCAAGCTTCATCGTTGGGACATTACATTAATTAGTAAACGCCTGACAGCAACAAATAATTGTGCACCATAATAGATAATTGCTACGTTGCAGGTTATAATGTAGGAGAAAAAACTCTTTTTAAATTCCTTGTTATATATATAATCTGAGACAAATTAAAAAAAAAAAAGAGAAAAATTATTAAAGATAATGTAATACTGTATGTGCAGGATATCTGAAAGTATAGCAATAGTTGAATTTATTCTTGAACAAAGACAACAAATATTAGTTTAGGTTAGTATTTTCTAAAAAAAACATTTATGAAACACAACAAATTTTTAAAAATTATTATTTTTAATATTTAAAAGTAAATCATTAACCTTATTCAAGGGTTTCATAGTGTGCAAAGCTTTCAGATATACTGTGCGTACTGTACTTCATGTTTCCAGGTTATTCACTGACACTTGTATTGAAAAATATTTTCTGTAAATAATTAACAAGTAGTATTAATTAATTTGAGAATTAGAACTGTCACTCAACAATATTTTAATAAATTCTCTAGTGGAACTGTTTCCATCCACTAATAGATTATCATAATGTTTCAAATTAAAAACCATTATTAATTGTAAAGATTTATTTTATTGATTTTGCATGTTTCCATGTTCCAAGCTGTGTAAGGAGTTTCATATTACTAGTAATATATATTTAGAGTTAATTAAAGGGTCTGTTAATTGCAGGTTCTTGTTGGAATTAAAAAGAAAGACTGCTGATCTTTTCTCTAGGCCAGTTTGTTAGAGTTTGTTGCTGCTTGATTGGAGTGCGGTCAGTGGATAGGATCAACAAAGGCTGGATAAGTAAAAGAGGAAAAGGAAGAACATTAAAACTGATGCAGTGATAACGTTACAAAATATATAATTGTTATTTTTCAGAAATAAAAAAAATATTTAAAGGATACAATTTTATGGGTATGCAACTAATTTATTTATGAAAAATAATGTAGTTTTGTAATTTTTTATTTTGTGCATTTTTTTCAGTGAATCCCTTCTGTCAAAGAAACTTAACATGGAATGAAGATGATGCGACTTGTTCCAGGAGAAATTATTTTTAGTTTCTTAAAAGATTTTTTATTATGTAGTTGCTGCCATATTTCCTTTACGGTAGCTTCTGGGAAACAGTTACCGTGTTTTATCGCATAATCATTGCACTGTTATTTTAAAGTGTCCAAATGTGGTAAAAAAATCTCTCATAAAAATCGCAGGATGTTATTGGTCCCATTGTTAGATTCCGATTGTTTTTTTTAGATATTAAACATGGCCTTGCCAAAAGATTATCGTGCAACAGCAATCAGTTTTCAAATTCAAGTTACTGTCACAGTGTATAGTTATAATGGGAAAATACAGTAATTGCAATTAAGTACAGTAAAACTCATTTAAAATGTAACCGCACAATACAATTTCCCATCCAATATGGTTAAATGTTTTGGTTCTGCTACTTTCTACATAAGATATATATTATTTTTTCCCATGCAAGATGTTGCCTATAACTTCTTTTCCTGTATAAAAGATGTATTTTAAAGTTTAACTTCATTATTGGTTAGGATATTACTGCTTACTTATTTAAATAACAGAAATATAAAGTTGTCCGATGTGTAAATTTTCTTTTAAAGACTTTTCAAATGTTTATCTGTTCGTTGAAGCTGTGTAGCACGTGTAGAAATGTAACCAGCACTAGTTGATATGATTAATGTTTGGTTGTGTTGAATATCAATATTGATAGCTCGCCGATTGCATGCAATGTGCGCACTCTGTCTCAAACAGAGTAAACTACGTACATTCAATAGTCCACACTCTTTCGTGGTTAGTGTGTACTGACTGTAGTTTTGGCTCACATTCTGTTCACAGTTTTCGTTGTTATATTTTAAGGTGAACGAAATATGTTTTTGTTGCATGGCTAATTAATTAAAAATTTTTGGCGTGTTTTCGCATACTCTGCTTTTTAATTATACATACTTTTCATGCAACAATTTTTCTTTTCATAAAAAAAATGCTTTTCCAGCATAAAAGTAGTTTCAAACTTTGTTTTAGCATAAAATGTGTGAAGATTATGTGATAAACACGGTACTCAATACTGTCCAGTTTGTATTTCAAGAGAAAATAACTACAGTCTGCGCTCTTTAATCTGGCATTCTTTGATTAGGCACGGTCAGTAATCCGAGACCGATTGAGTCACTCTCATTCAAATTTTTTCAGAGTGGTTTGGGTGTTTGTATATCTTTTTGACCTGTAATATCAAATTACAAATTGTTTTAAATATTATAGAACTGGATGTTAATTTTTCTTTGGTATTCCAATTAAAACTATACGGAAGTTCAATAATCTGGCAAAATCGCAAATCTGGAACAGCCTTGTTGCGAACGTGTTTGATTAAAGAGCCTTTACTCTATCTAACCACATTTTATTTTCTCTATGGCATGTCTTGATCTAACTGTGAGTACTCACTGTGTAATGGGACTTCGTGAAGTGTCTCATACTGTGTAGTTCAACCTGCATGAGATGTGCAATTTTATTAAATACCTATTCTAAATTTAAAAATAAAATTCTATTAGTTAATTATGTACATTATAAGTTTGAGCAGTACACACAAAGAATGATGGGAAACTTTAGTTCTGTTAAAGATTCTAGTCACTTAATGTCATGCAATTATTTTAATGACCTTTTTATAACTGTTACCAGCAATAAGGTAGTGTTGCAGATGTAGTTTAGCTATTGTGGTTAGTTGTATGTGTTTTGGTTCCATTCTGTAGATATTTAAATTCAGTATGCTTAACATATGTAAATGTGACACTATGAAGTTAGATGTACCAACTTTTTTTTTCCACTTCAAGATAAATCTTTTACAAATATTGAACAAGGGTCAATGACTTATGGTTATGATGGTCAATGTTACATCAAGCAGAAATGTATTTCTACATCAATATTTCCCATGCTATGCACACTGAATTATTTTTGACATTATCGCAAATGAACCTTACCTGTTTAGATGGATTGTGAATGTAAAAAATTAACTAAATGCTTCCATTGTTTAGACTGTAACCATTAAATATTTTAGTGTGTCATTTTTCATTTCATAAGCAGGAACAATAAAAGGGTGAAAACATTCTACAATTTTAAAATATAAATGGCAATGCCATATTCAAGATTTTTTTAAGTGCAGTATCTAATGTATAGGTAAATCCTCCAATTGAAATTGTATCTAAAAACATCAATTTTTCACAAAATTTTGATTAGAGAAAATTTATTGTAACAACTGTCTTGTTCTTCCACCCCTCTACAATATCTTAGTGTTTTGTTTATTACATTTACTACACTTTATTCTCACAATAGCAGAAAACATATTGATTAAACAGTCCCATGTTGTGTGCTAGGGACAAGTACCATAAGTTGATTTTTAGGTTAGAATTTTCACTGATAATTGAAAAAATGTTGTGAATTATTGAATACATACTGGGTCTCTAACAACAAAAAGAATGCAGTGGCATCAGTCCAACATGATAAAAACCCCTGTTGCAAGAGCCCTTAATGATTTTGTTCTGTTTTAGCAGAAAAAAAAATTATATAGCGTGGTTTTGGTAATATTAATGCTAGATATTTTAGTATTGGGTGTTAATACTGACTTGGCACTATAACAACTGTTGGAATGCTGTATATTGGATTGTTTTTATTTCTGTTGAAAATTAGTGTGGTATGTGAAATGATTAAAGTGATCTTGCTAGCACAGTTATTAAAAATGGGCATATGTAAGAACAATATATTAGCTTGAGGATTATTATTCCAATAATATGTAGAACAGTTAAACTTAATGTATATGTTCACATTTTCAATGACTTGAGCAACACAACCATGGAGCAAGAGGTCTAAAGTACTCCCCCCCTCCCCTGAAATTGGTCCAGTGGTGCAGTGAAGGTAAAAAAAATAGTTGAAAACAGTATAGGGACTTGGGAGTCTTATTTCAAAGGTTTCAAAGATGGTTGGGATACATTGATACCAGAAGTTCTGCTACAATTTGACCATTTTGTCCAACAAGGTAAAAATTTGCTAACTTCTGCAAACTTGCTACCATTTCTCTCCTTCCTAAATCATTTAACGATTCATGCTCCACCCTTATAAAAAAAATGGCTTGCTGCCCATGTACCATAATATCTATGACCTATCATGTTTCTTCCTATATGGCTTTGACAGCATAGGCCTGTGGGCTCTTCAAGCCCATAAATTTGGAAATCTTCCCATGTTTTGTCTTTCTTTTGCCTATCTACGTGGCATGGTTATAGACAGTTTTTTTTAATCATAGTACTGGTATTCTGAAGTCTGATTCTCAAAATGTCCTTTAATATCACTAGGGATGGGCCAATCAAATCCTTAAATACCATCAGATCCTTAGTAATCGAAGGATTCAATATTCGAGAAAAAAGATTTGAAGAAAAATGTTAGAGGAAATAAAGTAAATTAAAAAAAAAAGCACTGATAACTTCTGAAATTTACTAGGTAATTTTTTTTCCCTTACCTATACTGTTCCCATTTCCCAAGATGTTAAACATGTAATTATATAAATAAAATTACAATATGATTTGATTCTGGAAACTTAGTTCATGAATAAATCATTTAAAAGGTTATGTATGTTTAAACATCATAACTGGTATGTTTTATTTCTTATATATAATTTAATTTTGAGACCTAGATTTGGATTCAAGAATAATTTTTTTAACTTCTCTTTGGGATTCGAATTCGAGATTTGGATTCCATAAAATTGGGATTTGACCCATGACTAAGTATTACCCTTCATTGGGTATGTGAACTTATGTGAACTGAATCATTAAATTCCCAGTAAAATTAATAAGCATATCTGTTTAAAAGTAGCCATCATATATGTGTTGAAAGTCTTTGTGCTTCCTGTTTTGCCCAGTATTTTTCCTGTTGTATCGTGTTATATGACATTTACTTTGCAATGAATCAACTGTGTGTATTGCGTTAAGACTACCAAAGATAAAAATCAAAATGTAAGAACTAATAACAGAGGACATATACTAATGTTAGATAATGTATATTTAATATTTTGTTAGAAGAATACTTGTTAAAGTTATAAATTTATTGAGTGTTATATTTGTAATTTAAAACTGATTTGTATGAAATTTATGTGTGAATAAACTTTTGACAGTTTTTACATTGCATTTTTACTAACTACTATCTACTGAAGGCTTGAATACTTATTGGAGTTGTCGCTTGTAACCAGAGTACTAATTTCGCAACAATGTGCAACATGATTTGTATTTAAAAAATGATGGCACTGTTTTACCATGTGTAGGCAGTAGTGATTCAGATTTCTTTATGTGAATGGTAAAGTAGTGATTCAGATAGCCTTGAGAAGGCTAGTTTTATGTCTAGAAATAATGTGTAAAATATATATTTTTTAAGTGTGTGACTTCAGCCTACAGCTGAGTTAATGCTGTTCACACCCCAGTGTAACACCGAACATTGCCTCCACCAATATTTGGTCAGGTCATGTCATATAGTAAGGTCTGGAATCTTTCTGTCCTCCTTGGCATGACCTGTCTGCTTAGTGAAGCTTGTGGTGGCTTGTGAACCAACAGGCAGAATTATAATTTACTGATTTAAATTGATAAAATGGCCTTGTGGCCAGTGTTTTTTTATACAATTACTGCTTTTAAAAAAAATTCAATGTTTTAATGGCATCATACAAAGTAAAAATGTGTTTAATTAATTTTAAAGGTAAGAAATATAAGTGATTATCAGAATTAAAATTTGAAATTCTAATGGAATGTGATACTTTGCTTAGGTGATATTTTATTTATTTTATTGAAAGCAGTAAATATTAGTTTGATTACTGATAATATTAGTGTCCTAGTCACCATGATTACATGTTGAATATAAAGTTGTAAAGGTTGACATTTTTAAAATTAATCTTTTAACAAGAGAAAAAGGAGAGAAAGCATATTTCAACCTAATTTTAAATACACCAAATTATAACTAGGAAATTTTAAAGATTTTTTTTAATGGCATGATATGAGTAATAATTATAAATCAGAATTTTTTACATTTTGGCCTCTTTCAATTAATTAATCATTTGGTGTATTGTGGGTAAGCACAATGCTACACAATAATTCTGTCATGGGTCTTCCATATTAACCGTCAACCTTACGTTTAGATGATAGCGCCGCTGAGCGCTCAGCCACGAGGCCATATTTGATAATTGGAAGTTTCAGATGGCATATATGATCGTGCCACCGGCCCCGGAACGAGCGTAAGCGGTGCGGCATTGCGGCCAGTTGCAGGAAGGTAGCATTGCTGTCGCTAGACTCTTCTGTCACAGTCGTTATTGGCGAAACTAAGGAATACGGGGGCGGGTGCAAGGGAAGAGAGTTGCGGCGTGCCTGTCCGCACGTGTTCCACAGTATTGCGTCAGCCGGCGCGCGACGTAGCGGCTTGCAGAGTACCACATTACTATTTTTCGATGAAAAGTAAGGTTTTTTTGTTCTATTTCTTTGTGTGATTGTTGTTTTATGTATACAGATAGAGTGATAAGTGTTTTTTCTCGTAAAAACTTAAATGTTAGTGGTTGAATGGCAGTGATTACTTTTAACGGAAGTTATCCGGTATAGTCATGGCAATTGTTTTTTTTCTTTTTTTGCGAATGAATGCAATGGGTACGGTTGTGGCCATATTTTCTGGGTACAGTTGGGACAAGTATTTTTCTTTTCTTTTAGATGCACCGAAAACGTGTAAGGAAGACGGAAAGAGATCAGTGTCACCTGCAACAATATCAAGACGCTTATCAAACAGTGAAACGCGGGACGTCAGCTGCGGAAATACACAAAGTTAATCGGATGTGTTTGTTTCGATACATTCATAAACGTGATGCAACCGGCGACGACGAAAGCCAGAATGAAGTCAGCGTCAGAATGGGGTATACCAGCCATAATAGAGTATTCAAGAACAGCAGTTATCAAAGAATATCCAACGTTGCGCGGAAATATATTTTGGTCTTTCTCCAAAAGAGATACGAAAGTTAGCTTTTGAGCTTACGAGTAGGTTAATTTTTTAGAAGTAAGAACTTCCTTAGATTTTATTGATTTTGTTTTTGTTGTTGCATGTTCACTTAAACAAATATTTATTTAAGCTGTTACACAGCTGATTGGAATATTAGTTATTTATTGGATGATTAATACGAAGACTGTTAATAATTATAGCTGCTACAAAGCCTTATTAGTTATAATTGATGCAAATGTTTCTTTGTTACCGACGTATTTCATCACAAAATGATTGTATGACATTTAGTACGTGCAATAAAGTTGATTAAAGACCATTTATGTGTATTTTTGAACCTGTCACTTTCGACCCCAGGCACTGTCACAACTGTCCTTGGGGTGGGAACGATTGTGACATTTGTTTCTTTCTTTTTTTCTTCAAATGGCTCCTATTAGTTAACCTTTGCACTTATAGACAAAATTGTAGTATTTATACGTCCGTTTCACTATAAAACACGCCTTGCTTCAAGCTAACTGGAATACTTACGAAATTATGGGCGATGAAATGAAAATTGGCACAACCGTACCCAGTCTACCCTACCGGTCGCCGCCAAGCCCTTCACACTCGTCGGAAACATTGCGCTGAGGATGGTCGCGTCGGTTATTCCGTATTCCGCGGGCACGTAACTAGAGCGGAGCAGAAGGGCGTCGCATTTAGGGGGCCGCTAAACTGCCAGAGTCATATTTATTAACTTGGATATCGTACAGTTAGAACACAAAAAAAAAAAAAAAATGTTGGGCAAATGAACTGGATTATTTGAATTGAATCGTCAAATATTTAAAAAACTTGTATTTTCCCCGAACCTTACAAATTGCGTTGTATTAAAAATTAAATGACTGCGAATGAATCTATAGATTTGGAATAGTGTAGTGGAATGAAGTGTTGTGGGGAAAGGTTTTGGTTTGGTTGGTTTTGAAATAAAAGGGGGGAGGGGAAGGGGAGGAGTCAAGATGAGTTCAGGCCCCGGGTGAAAACTAGTGTAGTTACGTCCCTGGTACGTTCTTTAAATAATTCATGCAATAGAGAATTTTATTTAATACAATTTATTGGACATACGTCATCGCAGTTCTGCATTGTTTGTCGTGGGAAAAATACATGTTTGTGCCTGATGCGGGAGCAGGTGGCAGTTCCCGTAACGTCACAACTTTTTTTTTGTCATAGGAAACCTACTGTGTTCGCCGGTGTTGTCGTTGTGTTTGTCCATAACATCTGTTTATCGTCATCGTTGTGTTCGTATATTTGCTCCGTTGTCCAGGTTTTTTTTTTATCTGTTTTGCATTTACCGGCCCGCTGTGTTCGTCTGTGGTGTTATTATTTTTTCTCATGACTAAATTCCTTCTACGAAATTTTTGTGCTGTCTGATATCTAAGTTTGAATGTGTTAGTCTGTGCTGTTGTCGTTGTGTTAACCATGATACTTGTTCAGGTTCACCGTTGGGTTTTTATCTGTTCGACATCAGCTGATTAAGGTTTCTTTTCTGTGGGTTTATTTATGTTTTTATTTCTTATTTCGCATTGGTGAATATTTTCCCCACGACAGATAGCGCAGGACTGCAATGGCGCGTGTGCAGGAAACTTGTGTCAAACACGTGGCAGGTGGTCCCCGACTCGTGGGAGATCTCGGCGAGGTACGACGTCACGAAGACGAGGCTGGCGCGCGAGGGCCACGGCTCCGGGCGGGTCCCGGACCTGCGGCGCGGGGCGAGGCCTGATGCTTGACGGCGCCACCTCGCAGCCGCGCACGCGGTTCTCATGCCCCCGCTCTCCGCCAGGCACGTTCATGCTACAGGCGCTACAGCTTAGCCAAATACACGCTCTTATTTAAAAAAAAAAAAATTGGTTGTCTGTAAAGTCGGTTTACGGACGATAGTTGAACGTGACGTCATAACAAAACATTGATGAAATCATCGCATACTTTTATGAATAAAATTGAATCATTTTTATTGAATTATCACTATTTTGTATGGATACAAAGAAGGAGTGAAATGAAATCTACAATTTAATTGATAAATTTACTTTTAGTTGCACTCATTAATTCAAATATGTTTATTAATTTAACGAAGAGATTATTTTATCTAAGTATAACTTTTATACATGTTTGCTATTTAACTTCTTCCAATCTGTGTTATTCTGTTAAGGATAGGACGATTATAGGAAAAGTAGGAAACGAATGGGAGTGTTTCAAGTTTAATGTGCCTCGAAAAAGTCAAATCGATGGTTGTTCCAATCGAGTGGAAGAGAGATAGATGCGGCGCAAGCGTACAATGAGCGTAACGGGACACAGCGAAATGGGACAATGTGCGTAACGGGACATTTTTCGTGCGTGCAGCCGGCGTTCATCGATTTATTAGACGTCACGTCAAAAAAAAATTACAGCAAATCTAGTAAGATGCTACACGCAAACATATATTATTTATCATTGGTACAAACGAACACTGAATGTCAGTGATGTATTATTCCTATTTCATCATCGCCAACTCTCTGCTATGGTGGTCTGAAGCTAATACTGTAGTTCTCACAATAATTTTAACGCAAAAAAAATAATTCTAGTAGCAACTTTACATATATCTCTCGGGTTTTGGTTTCAGCTTACTAATGCAATCACCAAACTGGCTAGATAGTGCATAATGTTTATTTCGTACCGTGGCCGATACGCGAAAAATATATGTACACAGTTTCTAGTACAGTGCTGTATCCCAGACTCGTAGATCGGCGAGACATGAATTGCGCATATATAAATCTGAAACGGTGCGGTGACTTCACTGTGAGCCTGAGTCATAGGCTTGGGTGCTGCAGCAATTCTAGTCTGACTTGGGAATGTACCTTCCAGTCAGTGATATCCGTGTGCTTCAGGGCTTCCAAACACTTTACCAAGTGTACTGCGTATTGGTCGGTAGCGGTGTAAATGCTAAACGTATAAGCCACAGGTACTTACCACTCATAGCGATAGTTTGAATTCCCTTCCAATCAGAGACGAGGCCCCACCAGGGAAAATCGGGTTTCATTCACGGAGGAGTAGAGACGAATTTTTTTTTCCTCTCGAAATAATGAAACGTCGCGGACATTCCCGTAGTCGGAGATATTTTCACGAGCTGCTCTCGTTTCCCACACCCACTCATTCCATCCGTGCTCCATTTCAGCGTCTCTAAATACCTTGATGTCACCGAAACTTTGAGATCAATTCATTTCATTTATAAAATATTAGAAAGTAAACGCACTCGAGTGTGCATAATTTACGTCTGTAAAAAGTTGCTGTACACTTGGGCAACGCTATCATGAACTGTAACTAGTAGATAAGGACCAGGACACGAAAACATATTCAGAAATTTTTCCTGGGTTGTAAGAGGGGGGGGGGGGGGGGAGGGAGGGATTTGTGTGTTTACATAGAAGCATTGAATATATATATATATAAATATATAAATAAATAAATAAATAAATATATATATATATATATATATATATATATATATATATATATATATATATATTCAATGCTACAAGGGAGGTGGCCGTGAGAATCTTTGTCAGCAGTAACACTAGAGACTGATACCGGACAGCTCTATACTGACAACACAGGCGAGAGAGTGAAAAATAACTTACCTGCAAGAGGTGTGAATACAAAAATATTTGATAGATAAATTGGTAAATGATACCTATATTATGTTATCTGGTAATGTCAAATATTATGAAATTGTTATTTTTTTTTAAATATAAAACACTAAAGGTTTATTGTCCCTCATAAATCTGTATGATGATTAAAAAAAAGTTTTCTAAGAGAAAAAGTTATTATATTTGGCTCAATGTTGATACCGTATGTATTAAACAGATAAATCGGTCATCCTGAGCATTTTGTCCGCCATCTGTCTGTCTGACGCGGCAAGAAGCCAGGATTTTCACACAATAATCTTGGAGCGGTCAGGTTTTAGTCTCTATGTACAGCATGTCCATAAAGGAATGTCCACGTCATAAATTTTAATAGTATCAAATGTAAGTTTCGTGGAGTGTTGGTTCAAGGTCAAAATTTGAAAAAAATAACTCAAACAATTTTAGAAAAGCGCATGCACGATTACCGCTTTGTTTTTTCTTTCTCGCTTGCAGCGCCACCTATGTTGAAAGAATAGCTCTTTCCCCAACTAGTAGATAGTGGACCTGTAAACTTTATTTGGCAACAGAATGTGTAAGGTACCTTGACCATAAGGCCCGGGTCCAAATAAGGCCCGTCATTGAGTTTACTAGGATAGCAAAGAGGTTTTCACCGGACGAGACATGCTACGGACAGCCTCTGGCATCTAGTGGTCAATGCAGGTACTACTTGTTGGGATACGAACTGTTCGCCATTTTACACGCATGAGAGACCAGCAAGGAATTCGTAGTGGCTGTGGTTACTAATTTCGACGAATCGTGGAAAACGACTTCACATTAAGGTAATGTAACTGACACAAAGTATCTATATACCATTTTAAAGCCCGTAGTTTACAGAATATGTTAATATGGTTATAATTCTGAAATCTTGTTGTGTATTAAACTGTGAGTAAAACACTTAAAGCAAGTGTGTGTTTGCGACAAACTCCAAATAAGGCCCACACTGGAGAAGGAAGGCCCGCGGGCCTTATTTGGAACATATGTTTTCTGAAATTTTTGTTAACAATGTAATATCGCCAACCCATTTGATAAAGCACGTGGACTGGCTGGAAGAAAATGGTTGAAACTGTTCTTACAGCGTCACCCAGAAATATCCAAGTGAAAAGCTCAAAACATGAATCCTGGTAGGGCTGCAAAGTTGAATAAGGTTATCGTGGATGATTAATTTTAAAAACTGAAGGCAGTTATGACCCGTTTAGATATTTTTGACAAGCCCCAGGTAATCTACAACATTGACGAGAAAGGCTGTATACTTACCCTCCACAAACAACAATAGTGTATGCCAGAAAAGGAGAAAAAAGAGTCAATCTTGTAGCACCTGAACATTGTGAAAATGTGTCTATTGTATCTTGTGCGAATGCACTGGGTCAGGTCATACCACCAATGATTCTTTTTAAGGGAAAGCGATTAAATCTTGAATGGAAAGATAAACTTCCGCCTGGAACAGAGGTTGAGATGACTGAGAAAGGGTCGATGACACTAGCAACTTTCATTTCATGGATTCATCATTTTGCGAAATTCAAACCACAAGGTAACATTTTGCTTATCTTTGATGGTGCATCATCTCACTTGGACATAGGCATTGTGGAAGCTGCTGAAGCCTACGGAATCACTCTATTCTGCTTACCAAGCAACACAACACATGAGCTGCAGCCTTTTGATAAATCTGTTTTCGGTCCTGAAACATTTTGGGATGATGAAATGTTACTGCATTGGTCAAAGCAGACAAACATTCAAGACCGCACAATAACCAAAAGGATTTTTGGGAAAATATTTAGTAGGTTTGGACCAAAGCTGCTATGCCTAGTAATATAGCAAGTGTGTTTTCTGCAACTGGCATATACCCATTTGACCCTACTGTTATCCACAAGAGTGCTTATGCTCCTTCAGAACTTCCAGAATAGAAAACCCAGATGAAACAGTACAAGGATCACAGTCTGCAGCCCCATTTCACCCACAAGAGAGCAAGAATGGGCAGGTAAAAGAGGAAACTCGAAAAATAGCTGACAAACTAAGGTATGCAGAAGACTCATCGTCGGGAACAAGTGATTCAAGTGACTCTTCTCTTGTATCCTGTGATGGCACAGAACCCAGTCTAAACATTTTATTCAAAGATATCCTACGGACACCTGAGGTGATGAAAAAGAATAATGTAAATTGAAGAAAATCGCTTAATTACAAAGCTGTTGAGGTAACTAAGACATTACTTGAAGACAAAATGAAGACTCAGAATGATCAGAATGAAGACAACAAGCCAGGCAATGCTGCCCCAGGAAGTTCCAATGTTAAAAGCAATAAAAAACACTCTGAACCTGCCACACAAAAACATCTTGCTATTGGATCGAGTGACACGAAGAAGAAAGGAAAAAAAGCCTGGTATTGTTTCATTTGCACAGAGGACAGGATTGCTGACATGAGACTGTGTAAAGTGTAGCCACTATGTTCATGAAGAATGTGTGGGGCTTACTGCTAAGGACGAAGTACCAAATTTCATTTCCCCAGTTTGTGCTTGTAGGCTACTTAGTTTTCACAGACATATTGTGTACCTACATGTTCATTTTCAGCTGTGACTTTTCTTTAAAATTTCTGGTTTGTGATTCGAGTGCGAACTTTTAGTATTTACATGTTCAGCTGTAGGAATTTTAATTTTATCGATAGAGGTTCTAAAATGTTACAATGTAATACAAATTATCTGAATGTGGACTACCACCATTGCACCTTGTAATGTATAGATGATTTCATTACACTTTATTGTTATTTGACTTCAATTGGCAGTTATTTAAACATGGGCCTTATTTGGTACTGCTGCTGGGCCTTATTCGGAACAGGTGTTCCTAATATGGCCCTTTGCATCATTTTTGGATAATGTCTTTTGGTACATACAACTAGCTTACTTTTGGTACTTCTGATCATGTATTATCGAAGTACACATGTTTAAGAAGGCTGCTGTCCAACATTCATAATTTTTACTATCTTCATACTATTTTTTTTTAAATTTTATAGTTAAGGAGGGCCTTATTTGGCTAAATTACCTTATGATTTGTTGTAAATAATCTAAATTAAACTGTAATAATTACGTACCATTGAAACCAGAAAATTATTTTATGGATATCCTGTGTTTGCTGTCGGCTCGGAATGAATTGACGACCGAACTAGAGCTGAAAGTCTCTTCGACATCATGTGTCATTAGAATCGATGAGGGGTGAAGTTAATTTAATTGATAATTGACTTAGATGAAAGGGGAGTACCCCGATGAAACCCAATGCATCGTCCGCCATGTTTCCCACTTGCGGAGAATACTGGTTCCACCCCGCCAGCAATCGAGCCCCGGCCTCTTTGTTCGAAGGCGAGTGGTCTGGCCTCTAAACCACAGTGTTCTGGTCGTATAGCCGGAAGTTTTCTATGTCAACAAGCACCTAATAGATTTTTACCCCGTGTTTTGACTCGAAGTAATATTGAATTAGTCATGGACGAGAAACTCATTCGTTTGCCTATCAGTTATAGTTATAGTATTACCAATTTTGGATTTAAGCTATTGATTTACTCAAATTAAAGCCATTACTGTCTACTGCAAAACTTCAGTATTCTTAAAAAAATATGGTGCTTACTTAAAGAGGAAATTCTTTTGTAGGTTTAACTGTTACTTTAGTAACTTTTAAACTTATAATTAACTATTTAATTTTTGTAAATCTGTACAATTTTATTGTATTTTTATATCATTTCAAACACACACGCATATATAATTCAAATAATTTTCTTCAATACTTGTAACGTTGGACATTCCTATTTTTTGTGCAACTGTTTGGAAGCTATAATGTAGTATTTCAGACAACCTCCCCCCCCTCCAAAAAAAAAAACTACTCTGCATTTCAGTCCGTTCGAGCGAGGAACTTGCCTAGCAGAAGAAACAGCAATGCTCTGAATGTCGTTACACGTACATGCAAAACTTCTTACACTGGAAAAATAAGCGAAACAAGTTCATGAGTATTTTATGCCTTTCCCCGTGTATTTAGTTAATGTTTTTTTGGTTCTTTCGCAATTATAGCGGATTCAATTACCAACGTTTGTGTACACAGAGTTGGCGATAAAGCTAGCAGGTCACTGAAGCATTAGATTACGCTATAATATAACAAAGGAAATAAATTTAACAGACTAGAACGGCCAGGAAATTGTTTTCATTGTTATTTCGCATGGTGGAGTCCTTTAACCATTATGCTACATTCATTATTATTTCGCAATTTAAATTTGAGAACAGAAGTTGCTCACTTTTTCTGGCATTTTCAGAAATTGTTTCATAATGATAAGGCACTAACACCGTGTTTGGTTTGCATTAGAATTACGTCGAACTAGAATACCAGGGTAAGTACAAGCTAGAAAGGTCGTAAAAAAAAAGATGGAACGTGAAATGAAGTGTGAAAATAAAGTTGTTTATGATTTGGTGTTTTATGAAAGTTCGCAATATTTTCATGTAATTGTGTACACAAAAACGTCGGTGCGACAGTCGTTGAGAAAAACGAATTCGGATTTTACATCGCACTATTACGCACAGAGGGACTCAAAGCGACTAAGTCATCGAGATCGTACGTGGCGAGCTCTGGTCCACTTACCACCGACTAGGCGCTCATGTGTCATGACTCATGTCCTTGTGTTAATGCGAGCCATCGGCAGGTTGGCTGGATGCATGCTCGAGTTGTGTACGAACAAATAAATCCATGCATTACAACCAAAACATTAATAAATTGAATCCATTGGGTATAAGGATGAACCATACGAAAAACAAGCAAACACAGTGATTGGTTTCATGGGCGTTGTCAGGATTTGGCAAAAAGGGGAAAAAAGGGGTTGGTGTAGGGTTATATATATAATTTTTTTCTACATATATCTGTTACTAGGGTTTATGATCTTTGAAAACGCATTTTTACCCTCACACTTGAAGCACTTTCAACATGGAGCCAATCCCCTCGCTTTTTTGCTCCAGCAGTAAACACTCTAATTACATCAGAAATGTCGCTTGAAATTTCTCTATGCCTCTAGGGCTTGAAATCTGAGTTTATTTTTGATGATGAAACGCTGGTGACGAAAGACTAAAAAGATTTACTGAGTTTGCTATGTAACTATTTAGAAACTCAGCACCGCCATTCAAGTAAGTGAATTACGGCGGATAGTGTCTGAAAGAAAACTGGAATAATTGCTAGAATCCTCGGTGTAGTCTCGGAGAAGGATGGCAGGGCGGGGGCCACAGTCAGCTCTCAGGACGTGACTGAAGTCCAGGCTTCGAATGGTCAGACTCCGGACTGCACTTGAGCCTTTATGCTCCGTGGGGGATTCGAACACGTGTCGCCAGGCAGCTCATTGTGCTGCTGGTACGCAGTGGAAGTTGCAATGGAAGCTCGAGTCAGCTACTGAAGAAGTAAACCGGCGGAAAATAAAGTAACACAAGTGAAACAAATAAAACTAGAAGGAAACCCGTCAATGACTTGAGCGAGTAATACGGATAATAATATAGAAGTATAATAGTCAAAGAACAACCTTTAGCAAATAACTGTAAATTTAAGTGTAAGCTTTCATAATGTTATACTGTTTCGTTTAATTTTTTTTGCTTGCACCATTATTCCAACACATTTGGAACAGATTTTTTAGTTGAAATGAAAACGTCAAGAAAACATTGTACACTTTTTGAGATGTATTTTTGTTATTAACTTGAGAAATGAGTCTTACGTGATAATATTTACTGTTGACTTTTGAACCGAGTTTCATTTAGTAGTTTTTACATACATTTTTTAATGTCTGAATGACGGCTGACCTTTCAAAGACACATAGTTATGTTCTACAATACTTTTGGTTATAATTTTTTTTAAGACTTCTGGCTTTTTAAATGTTTCTTTTGTTAGCGAGAAAAACGTCTTGCAGTGTAAGCCAAACACTAAGATTTATAATATTGGCTTAACCGTTGAAGAAAACAGCCGATTACGAGACGATTATTCAACCATTTACGCAACAATGTTGGCACAAGCATGAGTATCAGAAATACTTTTTCTGAAACATTATTAATTAACAAGAAATTCTTTGTATTATACATGTTTTTAGAATGTCTATAAATTAATATTGCCTAAATGGATTACTTAAGTAAATAAATAGGCTGTAAATTTGCATGAAATCCATTTAGAAACATTCTGGAAGTTATAGTGATCCAGCTTACACAGAGTGAATCTGAATCTGAATGCAAAACTTCGGCCGCAGGTGGATAATAAAATAATAAGTTGAAAACACATACGATTTGTTGAAAAGAATTTTGGAAAACCATGGTGTGCAAGTTTAGCGTTTGACCGCCTATTTTGGTCCGAAGCAAACAGCAGACAAAAACTATGTATGTGTGTAGGTATATATATTGTTTTGAGCTCAAAAACGGTAAAAATAACAATTTCTTAAAGTTTTATTCACAAATATTTTCACTGTTCAGAAAATACTTTGAACGGTTTTATTATTAGTTTAGTATAAAAGTACGCACCGATTATTTTTCTAACTCTGGTTATGTACCATCATAAAAAAGAAGAGATAAGAGTATCAAAACTGCTATTTCTGGGAAACGCATCCCCCCCCCCCCCGTGACTACTAGTCAGTCGCAAATTTTGATTGCTCTTATGTAACGGCAGTAGTGCGTGAAAAAAAAAAAAAACAGTATATATTTTTAATTTACTGTCTTCATCTTTACTAGTTTATGTTTCTAGATTCACCCGAAAATATAAATAGCTATTTGATTGTGAAAAATTTGGTGTCTCCGTTTGAATGTAGGAGTTATTTAAGCAAAACTTTCATAAATCGTTTGATTATTTTCCAAGAAACTCTATTAGGCACGATACCCTACTCTATCTGGGTGACAAGACGTAAATGGAGTTTTTATGACAATGCTTTACTACTCATATTTCATGAAAGTAGGCTATTTATAATGACCATAGACAAATGAGATATCGTTATATGCTGAAAAAAATGCACAGTATGAACCACGACATATACTTACGGCAGCTGATAGCGTTTATAATTATGTACTTTATTTCACAGACAGAACATATTCAATGTTTCAGCTTAAGTTGCGTGTTCTGCGCATGCGCAGTTTTAAAGTGGAGCGACCAAGAAAGCAAACAGCTGGTTAGGGAATGGAAGCGAGTTGCTGCATTTATTAGGGTGTTTAAAATTAGTACTAATTTATAAAACTAATTTTTTTTTGTTTCTACACTGGAACGTGTACGATAAAACAATCCTGTGTAACATTTGCTGATATAATTACAATTTTTAAAAACTGATTTGTATTATGGTAGAACTGATAATACCTACATTTTACGAGGCGATAATTTATGTGCAGAGAATTTAATTTCCTTTCCCTCATCTCCGAGTTTTGTGTTTTAATATTATTATGATGTAAAATTGAAAGATTACACAATAATGTAACGAAAACCATAGACTAATAGCTATCAACCACCATTTAGTTTGGTTAATTGTGAAGATTATTTAATCCCTTTTATATATGACACGTAATTTGTAATTCGTATTGCTATGTTCGGCAAGGCAAGACAATATTTTAAAATTTTTTTGAAGTTAGGTATTATTATTGAATAACTATTAATGAACAGTCTTAGTCTGTTCAAAATGCAGGTGGCTGCAAATGTATCAATTAAAATCACCTGTCAAGCCGCCAAATGTATTAAGTTTTGCATGCAATGCAACAACTGTAACGCAAGCTGTATTTTAATGTTACAGTTATAGATTATGGGCCATATGATTGAAAACCGTAATAAGGTTTCTTTGTCTCTTTATGAAGTGTACTTCCGTCATATTTCATAATCTATATTACCAATGGGTTGGGATTATGACTTGCCATGCGCCAATCACACGAAACAGTGCTAATTAACTATTTACTATCACGCCGTTTTCAATGCAGCGAAAAAAAAATTAAAAATTTCATTCTGGATAAAACGTTATGTTGGTGTAAAAGCTGCATTTTTTTTAAATTTAATTATTCTTATAGCAGCATTAAATAGCCTGCATGGCCTTCATTCTCGTAACCTACACGAGTAAAATAAATATGTATTTGAGGACGCAAGTACGATTGCTACCTTACATAAAATCAGCTGTTTGGTTCAGCGCATGTATTATACGGTGGTTGTTTCAGTTTCCTGCGCTGTGTAGCACTGCATGGTGATAGGCGCCCGCGACAGCGCGCCCCGGCGCGTGCTGCAACCTACCGGCGGAGATGCGAAGCTCTACGGGGAGATCCCCCGCCCCGCGCGCAATCACTGCCGCTGTTAGGAGCAGGAGGGGGCGGAGGGTTGGCGCGCGTATATAAAAATAGTAGACGAGGAAAGCAAAGGGGTTGGAACCTCCCGGTCGCGCCCACTCGCGATCGCCTCCGATTGGCCGCGCGGGCGACGCAGGCGTGCAGCGCCGACCAATGGCGGCCGCTCACCTGTCGCCAGCCAATATTATTATAACCGGCGCCGCTGGAAGAAGTTAACGAATTTCCCCGCCGGTTCGGGGCGCCGGCTTCAAGAAGCGCTTATCTCCGGTTCTGCTGTGCGCGCTCGCGTCTGCGCCGCCAGCGGACATCCGGCGGCAGAGACGCTGCTCGACTGCCGGGAACTGCCGCCTCCGGCATTGGGAAAGGAAACGAATCAAATTTATGCGAATTTTCAAATTTTTTCCTCCAAAAAAACCATTTATCAAACACAATATTCGTTTCTTTATCCTGATAAAGACTTATTTCATTTATATCGTCAAAAAACCTTAAACATATGAACTTTTTTTTTTGCCTATCGAACCTTTTTATCCCATCATTAACCAGCTAACGTAAAAAAACTTCTGCAAAAATGCTGGCAAAATTTAGCTGTTTTTATCGTTAGTAAAAGATTTCTCATAGAAATGTTTTTAATTTGGAAGGAATTCAGTACATAATATTTTATCTGTCTTTTACCGAGGTCTCAAGGAAAAACAAAAGTAAGAAATTTTCGTGATGTGAAGGCAACCCGCTAAACATAAGTGCATAGAATGCAGCGAATATCACCAGGCACACTATTCACATATAAAAAAAAAAAGAAGAGAAAACTACCACTGAGATAGACGACCAAAATTTTGAAATGCTCCGATTTGTTTTTGATTCAGCGCGTATTTAATTTTTTGACAGACAATCTTTTTTTAAATAAGTACTGTAGCGTATTCTAAGTAAAGATAAAATAAAAGGGTTTACCTAACATTTCTACTACCAACAACTAAAAACTTCCAAACTCATAGAAAAATAGTACAGAATACTATTTCCAAAATTATAAAATATATTTTTTTATAACAATGTAAAGTATTATGTCAAAACAGATATTTTGTTTACGCTGGAAATAATACATCAATTATAATGTAACCCAGACATTTTCTGAGAACAAATAAAAAATATTCACATTAACTTCACCTTAATATATAGAGCAGTGGTTTAATCAAACATCACTGTAATGTGCTTTATTTGCCTTCGAATAACATTACTCTAATATAAAAGGAATTGACAGATTTCTTTTATAAAATAATATTATTATAATTGTAATATTTCTCACAATAAGAACAAAGAACATGGTTTTATAATAACATAAATTATCCTCACAGTGTCGTAAGGGAAAATTGTCTTTTTGTACAAATTTAAAGTAGAAATTAAAATGAATGAATTTTATTTATTATTTTCACTAGTAATACATAATAATGTTAGATTATCGAAAACTATTACGAAAATATAATTACCATTAAACAATAGATTTAAATGTGAAAAAAACAATGTTTATAATATATAATTAATTATAAAAATTCACTTATGTCACATTTTACTTAAAACAATAGTATATTTATTTTAAATATCAATTGGCCATTGTGACATTTATTACAGCTTAAATATTTTTACAGAGTATTGAATAATTAAACCTATTACCTTTTGAGAATAATTACATTATAGAAATCATATTTTATCTTAGAATATAGTTATAAAATCCAAACGTAAATATATTTGTGTTAGAGTTTTCTTAATTAAAATAATATAATTGTGATAAAACGTACTACCCGATTGTAAAAATAAATACACTCTTCTCTTATTCTATTATTGACAGTGAAAATCATATTTTAATAATTCTGGAATATGATGGAGTACTTTTAAATAAATATTACGAATTTAAATGTTCGGCTGCAAGCATGCAAATAATAATTGCTTTAAGAACATACATAAATATATGTAAGCTTGTGAGTAATCATGTGTTTCTATCGTTTGAATTAAGCTCAACCATTCGCTTACCATAATTGAAGAATGTACTTTTATTGAAACTGTAATTAAATTTGACCAATAGTTGAAATTCTATTGCAAACTAGTAAATTTCGCTTGACTACTGAAATCCATTAAGCAATTAACCATTTATTTGAGAGAATTGCTGATTTTTGAGCCAGCACTAGTTAATTAACTCAATTTAAGGTAGTAGTAGGCCTATTTGATTTGTATAAGAGCAGTTCCTAAGGATGTTTTACGATTCAAACGATTCATAGTACTTAAATTATAAATTGGTTAGCTAGATAAATTCTGTAAGATTTCTGCTGTTTGTAAAATGTCGGAGATATTCGATTACTAAAATCTTCTTTTCGACGTATTTGCTTCGTCGTAACACGCTATAAGATCATGTTCTGTGTTTAAACAGCAATGGGGTAAAGCATACAATTCAACTCCTATTTTTACCTTCGAAATACATTTTTATTCATAAAAAATCTGGAATCATCAACTATCATTTACATTCGCAGTAATATTTGTAAGTACTTAGTTTTAGTTTCATATCATCCGTCCAGCTGAATTACACTAATGTTTTTAAAATCATTCAGATGCAAGGGTTCTATAGTCATTATTGGACCCTTACTGTGATGGCGGAGGTTCTCACACCTCAAGAGTAGACTCTGGCAGGAAGGGGTAGGGGGAATGAGGGGGGAGGGGAAGTTCAAGATTGTATTGGGCCGGATTCTAGATCTCCGGATCTTCGCACTTATCGGTTAAGTGTCGCCTTAGTCTAGGGCGTCGTGATATGTACTCAGTTCCCTAAAAAACTCTATTGTCTTTGACACGAGCTCCTACCCTCTCTATAGCTTCGACCGGAGACGTTACCACGCACGCGGCCCGGGTGCAATACATCATGTAACTGTCGGGGTGTACTCGTTATAGTTGACACTCTACCGTTGAAGTATGTCTTAAGCGCGTATCTGCAACTATCAGTCCTCTGCTGCAAAACGACTCCGCTCTCGTCCGTTGCTTCTTCACAGGCCCAAGTGACCTCTCGTCCCCTCCCACTCGGGCTCACGCGACATCTCCACGAAGAGGCAACTGCTGTGGAGCTCTACTCGCGCCTCGCGCTAAGGCTAGTAGAGGGACGACGAACTCGGAGCTGAAAATGCGAATACACACACACTCGCAGGCCCAGACTACGTCCCAAATACAATATTATGTTCCCTTAAAAACATTCATATAAAATAATTTTTAAAATTGGTTGTAAAAAAAACGTTCAAATACCTTGAAAACACACACACACACACACACACATATAAATTGCTTAGATGATTTTAGAAGAGCAAATGTATGTTGTTAAAATTTTTGACGTTGTACTTCTTTAGGCGCGTTATGGATAAACTGATGAGAGTGAATTTTTACGATGCGCGCGCACCATGCAACGAAATTTTCACAGGAAAATGGCGGACCCATGTGTATGAATATAAATACTTTTTTAGTCACTTTCATAAAAATTAGGGGACATACCAAACGTATTGATGTGTCAAATGATACTTTATGATAGTGAAACTAACTTGGAATGTATTTGGAAAACTAAAATAGTCATAGATAAGGTAATTTAAAGTTTTAAAAAGCCTAAGGATACTGGTATTACAGCGAATATAATACATATTCTCATTACATTGTTTCGTAAAGCTTTGTAGCGCAGTGGTTTTAGTATGCACATAATAAGTTGAACGACCATGGTTTGAAACGTGGCAATGGAAATTATTTTTTACTATTTTAAATTACAGATTACTGAATTATAAAAATTGTGCTCTAAGCAAATATATATGATTGCATATTATTTGTTTATGGTATGGCTATAATATTATAAATACATGGCTCAGTTCATTGGATTGATTATTTAATACTAGGTAGGCCTATATACCCTCTATTTTTATTTAAGTAATATTCAATTAATTATGTTTGTTAGGAAATGAATTTCTATGAATTCGCATAGGTAATAAAAGTAAAACTTAATAATAGTGCAACTATACTTTAATACTTAATAATTTAAAGTCTTCCAACGTGTGCGAAAACTATATAGTATGAACATTTTAATGAATTTTAACAAGGTGGGCAGTATTTTAATAAAAATCCTTGTCAAAAATCAGTTCCAAGACGGGTTTAAGTATTTCTTCAAGTCTTTTATTTTTAAAGTATTTTTTCAAGTGTTTCATTAAATATTTTAACTTTTCGCTATACAAATATAATGATTCGATAGTCGACGTAGCAGCTACGGTAGCGAATTATAGCGGTTGTTGTGGAACTTCGTGTGTGTCGCGTTCAGAAATTTAGTGATTTATATTGAATACTGGTCCATAAATAAAATATATATATATATATATATATATATATATATATATATTTATTGTGAATATTAGTGATAGAAATTGTGTTTAATAACTTTTTTAAGTGTTTTTATACATGTGAGATTATGTACCCGTACATACGTATATAAATTATTTTCATTATATACTGTTAATTATTACATTATTATTTAATAAAGAATTATAATTAATTATATTAAATATTCAGAATATTTATTGATTAATTAAAATTTATCTCAATAACATTACTAAATAAATAATTAATTTTACACTTATTTTTATATTAATATTGAATACTGAGTATTTATTAATTTAATTCATTTTTGTAACATTAAATTTAAAAATTGTTCAGTGTCTCAAATCATATAGAAGTATAATTCTAACGTGCGTACACTAGGTCACACACATTTTTGTTAAATTATTAAACTCTCTGAGAGCATTGATTACAAATAAAAATTTAATAACACATGAGTCCAACAAAATTATTGATTGAAAGTTTTAGACTGACATGACGTATTTACTAACATTTCCTACTATTATCAGCAAATTATGTTTTTTCCCTAATAAATAAAAATCACGTACTCTAACGCTCATTATACTAGCTTGATATATATATACATATATATATATATATACATAGAAAATATGACTTGGAATACAAATAAGTATCTTTACTCACTAAACAATTATAGGTGTGGACACAGAGGTTTCTCAGCTTGAGAATAGTTACTACTTTAAAACAATTTTTCATCTATAAGATCTATTAATAGTAGTTAAATATTTAAGTTATATTCTTACTGGTTGTTATAACAATACAAAAATACGAAATTGATACTTTAAATTTTTTATTGTCCTTTATTACAGCTGGTAATTCGTTTTTTCATAATATTTGTATTAAATCATACCAAATTGTTGTAATAAAATTATATTTTTTAAATAATATAGTGTAAATGATAAAAAGGATAACTTAATCCATGCTTCTGTGGTCTAGGGGTCCATGTACCCGGCTTCTGACTCTGAGGTCTAGATTTTGAGTTCCCTAAGGCGTGACTGATTTTAGATTTAGTTCATGCAAAGCCGTCTCCCGCTTAACCTTCCGGCGCAAAGTGCGGGGACATCAAGAGCGAGTATCATAAAATTAATTTTAACAAACAGTAGGTACTAAAGAACAAACTATGTTGCTATACGTGTGTCGGATTACTTAGAGAATTGGCATGCATCATACCTTAGAAGTTTCAGCAGGATTTATTATAGTGCTATCTTTCAAGTTATCCTCATCACAGACAGACATCCTAAAGTTAAAAAAAAACTATATTCATATTTAGTTTATGTAATCCAAGATACCTGTCAATTAATTAATGTAATCAAAGTTACATGTAAATTAGTTTTTAAAAATCTGGAAAGTTTAAATAAAATTCCCATTTATCGCCACTTATGTCTTTTTTCATACCTTTTGTCTGTAAGTTTAAGTTCCAAGAAAAAAAGTTTTAATTATTTTGCTTTAATTTCGGAAAATACGTGAGGAACTTGTAGTATTTTAGTTAAGCTTACAGTACCGTTATGTTGCTATCGTACTATATCAGCAGTAGTTTTAAGCAGAGAATGTAATGTAACGAAATGCGTGACTGAACGCATGGTGAAGGGTTTATTACGTCTCACGTGAGAATTTGTTATTCTATTTGTTAATTTATCATACTTTTGTATGGACGAAATAAGAAATTATGAGTGTCTAAGATAATAACCATCTATTAATGGTATCTCTCCTATGCTTGTTTAGAACAAAAATTTAGTCATAACAATTTTTTGTAACATGTTTTTTTATGGTGGATTACCACATAATTGGACCGGATTTCCGTTTTTATCCTACCCGAAATATACCGAATTCCATTAACAACCACAGAAAACTTTTTTTTTACCTTAAGCCTGTGCCATGTAAATTTGACAATGTTCCACTGGTCTACGTGTCCTTTTGCCACAGTTGTTCTGTAAATTGTCCTTGTAAACAACTTCATGTGACTGTCAGTGTTCGTAAACAATAATCACGTGATGAGTTGCAAGTGAAATTAAAAAAAAAAAGTTAAGGTCCATACTTATTTAAGAGAAGTGTCAAATACGAGACGAGTTACATGTGCTGATGTGTAGGCCTCGATTACAGGCAACTAGCGCTTTGGACAGAGAATCTTTATCCCCTTCCCCCTTTTTTCTATTTCCAGTTCACCCGAAACATCATAAAAAAATCTTACATTTCCAGCTTGTTTGTTATCAGTTTTAAAAGACTACATTATGCAACTAAATACCAAGGTTTTTCCAAGACATAGGAATTTTTCTTTTCAAAAATTAAATTTAATAAATGGTTGTTGCAATCTATCCGACTGTTATAACTACCCAATAAAACACGAATTCTAGTATACTTTATATTCTTAAACGAATTTTCCATCTATTTCCAAAGTATTTGGTTTAAGACCTTAATTTTTTAAGCACACTGCAATAGTTAGTATAAATTAACATTTCCCCTGACATGTATTTTTGAAAATAAAATCGTTACCGTACGCTGGAAAAATTATTTTTCCTGTCTATCATTTTTGATCTTTTTTTTTCGCACCTTAAAATCTTCCGCCCCTCAAAACCTGGCTCTCTGGGCAAACGCCCGGCTGGCCCGCTGGTAGATCGGAGGCTGCTGATGTGCTGTTCGCTGGCCGGTGCAGAACTGCGCTCCGGCCGAGAACATCACTAGTTCATTCTTGAGGTACGATTACATGGACAGAGTAAACGGGATGCAACCAGGGCAAATAATGGGATCGATTGGATGGGCAGAGTGAACGGGATGCAACCAGGGCAAATAATGGGATCGATTACATGGGCAGAGTGAACGGGATGCAACCAGTGCAAATAATGGGATCGATTACATGGGCAGAGTGAACGGGATGCAACCAGTGCAAATAAATGGATCGATTACATGAGCAGAGTAAGCGGGATGTGACCAGGGCAAATAATAGGATCGATTACACGGGCAGAGTAAACGGGATGCAACCAGGGCAAATGATAGGATCGATTACACGGGCAGAGTAAACGGAATGCGACCAGGGCAAATGATAGGATCGATTACATGGGCAGAGTAAACGGAATGCAACCAGGGCAAATAATGCTATCCCATTCGCTCTACCCGTGTAATTGTCCCTTAACGCTACGCTGACAAGTCGAAGAAGTCACTGCTCAGATCAGTTGCTCATTCGGACAACACCGCAGACTGCGTTGTCATCATAGCAGTTACGGGCCAAGTATTCCCAACTGGAAGATCCACGCATCGGACAGCGGGGCAAGGAGGAGTTTCAGGCGACGAATTGCCGCACATTACCACTATTAATGATGTACAATTACGTAGAGACCTGCAAAATTCGCGGTTCGATGGCCTTCAGGATAGACTGCACATTCTCCTGTACACTGGGAAAATAACGCAAGTTCATTGGTTGTTGACTTTTAAGTCGTCTCAGCTGGTTTGTCTGTGATTCGATCCTTCTTTGCTTGAGGGTTTATAATTGGTTGAGATTCGCCAAGATGAACAGTAAGCCAATAGAAAAATTATCTAAGAGGTATATGTGTTTGAATTCTTGCCTATCACCGAATGAATCCGCGAATTTTGCAGGTCTTTAACAATTAGGGACATGTATTTATAGCGAAAAATTCTGAGAGCTCGTTAGACTGCAAGAAAGTACACCCGCATCAACCGTTTCTCTGTTACAATTTGGCGGCCTTCTGCAAGAGAAGTCATTGCCACATTTAACCAGGCGAATCAGGACGAGTTTATCTCTGCACAAAATTGCTGCTATGCGTGTGCTGGCAGCAAATACAAACATGAAAAAAAAACACTCAACCAATCACGAAACACAGACGATGATGCAATGTTTTAAATCACAGCTAGGCTCTAAATATTTTCGCGAAAAGTATATGCCCCTAGTGCAAACAGTGAGTCTGAATTTGGACGAAAATCTTCGACAGCAGGTTTATAATGACAAAATAAGTTGAAAGTATAGTACCAACTATGATATAAAGGCTGATATACGGCTTTTGGAGCTGAACAACCTTTTTTACTGTGAATAATAGATAAAGTAATTAAGATGGAGTACTGGGCGTGTAGATTATGTTTAATTGAATGCACCGCGAATTTTGTCGATGTAAGAAAATTACTTCATAGAAATAATTTGGGATAGTAACATGCCACAAAAATTTGTGGAAAATAAAGGCGTTACCCCAGCGAAAAAATTCTAGATGGTTGTAGACATTCGTGACATTAAATATCATACAGACGCTCAATGTTCTATCTTAAATACTTTCTCTATTATTTACAAGATGACTGTTCAGCCCCAACGTCTTTAAGACGTAGGCCTATACCAGCCTTGAGAAGCAAAGATCATAAGTTGTATTATGTTTACAACTTATTTGGCCGAAGTTCGTTGGTTGAATTCTGACTCCCTCTGTATAATTTAGGTTGTAATTACGGTACATTCGAGAAACTACAAAAATATTAAAACACCCATCATACGTTTATGGTGAGGATGCCTACAAATTTGAGTATAATCTGGGAACCCCTCTTCGAAAACATTCAAAACCAATCTCTGCATTCAGAAAAAGACATATTGTCTCTGACTGGGAAGATAACACAGCCAACCTGAAGAGAAGAGGTAACTGGTGGACTGGCAGCTTCATTCAATCACAGAAGTCCATCTCCGATTGATCGAACAACCCAGCTAACCAGAATGAAAGAAGACCCCTGAATGGCCCACAGTTGCAGCCAATGAGGAAACACATCTCAGGCGAATATATGTAAAGGCATTAGGAGTGCTGATGATTGTGACTACAAGGCCATCATTTATAATTTATTAATATAAAAAATAGTGTCTTAAGCATGCTAAGGTCATATTTGCCAGTTTGCTGGTGGAAAAATGGGAAGATCTGACAGGAAACCCCATAAACCGCGAACTATGCGATATTTATCCCAACTAAAAAATAACACTTCAATATCGCATTAAATTGTGAACTACCAACAATCATTCCGTAAGTACCCGTTGGTTGAAAGAATGGTCGTTATCCACTCAGTGTGGTTAATGCATTAATTATTTACCTTTCATTAAAAATTACAAACTATCACAAACATGATTATTTCACGTACCAAAGAGGCCCGTGGTCGGAGATAGGTTAGGGTCTGTTTATTTTATTTTGTTAACAGGCATCTCTTCCAGATATCACGTAATGTAAACAACTGATGGTCAAAAACTAAAATAAACAGGTTACCAAACACAACAGCGTGAAAATTCTCATCAGCGCCGTATTTGCTGTATCCTTAGCAAAATACACGTGAATGAAAACTGCACGGATAAAATAAATACGTATGTCACTAAAATATATGGTAACATTAAAACAAATTGATAATTAATTGACTTTCCCTGTAACGAAATTTAATGCATTGGTTTTCTTGAAATATTTTTGTAGTGTTGGCACACGAGCAAAACCAGCTATTTTTCGCTCCAACTCCAGTATTTACTTTTTTCGTAGCTACGGGCTTTGTTTACAAATGACGTGCATAAACGAAATATAAATTTTTAATCATGCCGAACAATAAAGCTACTGCAGCGTCACGCACGGACGAGTTTAATAAGGAAGGATTGTACGTCAGTGACGGAAAAATACTTTTTTGTAAATATTATAAGTGCCGTTTGGAGCATGAACGCAAGGGCACGGTAAACAAGCACGTTATCAGTGACAAGCACGTAAAAGCTAAACGATCCTCATCTACTCTGAAACGACAGCTTTCTATCCCAGAAGCAGGGGCGGTGCAAATGTGCGCAAAAAAAAAAGAGAGAATATTTTGTTCTCGAAACTGTTGAAGCCTTTGTAGCTGCAGGTATTCCTCTTGAGAAACTTGACAACAGCAAGCTGACTGTATGAATGCAAAAGCATGTAAGTGGCGTTGGTGATCTTCCAACAGCGGATTGGATGAGAAAAAAGCACATTACCATACTTAGGGACAAAAAAAGAAGCAGAAATCAAGCAGCAGTTCTTGGGGAAAGATGTAGTCATACTAGCTGATGAAAATAATGACAAAATAAACAATTGTTTTTTCAACATCTTATTTAAAATTTTGGGCCCAGGTGCTGAACAAGATGTTATCCTAGGGGCTTCTTGTGTCCTTGATGCAGCATATGCTGTTTGTTGTTCTCGGGCAGTGAATTACGTGTGATCGAAGTATGAAGTTAAGGAGGAAAACATAATTGCATATTTCACAGACAGTGCCAGGTACATGACGAAATCTACTGGCACCCTTAAGGGCGTACTTGGTGATCACATGTACCACATACAATGTTGGGCCCATTAAGTAAACATCGTCGGGCAGATCTGGCAAAACAACTTGGATGAGCTAAAAATCTTTGCAAGGTAAAAATGGCCTTCCTTAGCACCAGAAAGAGGAGGCACAAATTCCTTGAATTTCTGCTCCAGAAACATGGAGAAAACAAGGCTCTGATAAAGTTGTTTCCGATGCCAGTGGTTACACAATGGAACACGTGGTTTGAGTCCGTTTCATACCTCGCACTCCACCTGCATGCCATTGTGGAAATCTTTGAGCAGCTGAGTGAAGATAACGCTGGTGTTAAACATATCAAGGGACTCCAGAAGGAAGAGTTACAATGTCTTGAGGTCACTCTGACATTTGTAGCTCAGAACTGTAATAACTTTGTAGAGCTCATTAATTTGTTTGAAGGAACAAAGTATCATACTGCTCATCAGCTGTGCACTAAAATGAGTAAACTACAAACTGCTCTTGACGTCTTAGCTAAGGTAATATTTCCTGAAATTGTTGAAGCCATTTTTTCAGAAATGAAAACTGTTAACTCTGCAAACTCTGCAGCTCTTAGAGAACAGTTCAAGAACACAGCTAAACTCAGTCTTGTAAAACTGACTGATCTGGTCAACAGTAATCCATCTCGCCAACTATTTCTGGGAATCAGCGCTATAATGAATCCTCAAAATGTAGAAAATGTTCGTGTGGAGGATAAAGAATTCCAGAAATACGTTGGAAACTTACTTTTTTTTTGTTGCAAAATGCAGAATACTTCAGTAGACACAGGCTACATAACTGTTTAAAACCTGGTTTCAGAAGAGCAGAAGAAACCTAATGTGAACCACATATACATGGTGGAAATACTCTGTAGAATGAAAGCGGATTATCCTGAATTTGCAGCTTCTGCTTTTAAGTTAATAGGGATACCTGCAATTAATGTGGACTTGGAAAGATCTCTTTCGAAGTATTCGGTCGTTGTAAGTGACAGAAGACGATATCTGAAACCAGATAATACTGAATTGCTGATAATGGTGACTTTCTCCTGAACTAAATGATATTGCATACAAAGAACTAAATTTTAACTGTACTTTCTATTTTCATTTATCTGTCTTTCTCCGAACTCAGAAACATTACAAAAGAATACTGAATGTTTCAGTATTCATTTTTTGTTTAATATTATCAATATAGTATTGTTTTATGTGCATATTTTCAGTGTCTAAGCACACATTGTTTAAGCATTCGAACAACACATCTGTGCTTGACGTGTAGCCTACAGGTTATTACATGTGTTTTAATTTTTTTTCTGACGATAAAGACGAAATCCACAATTTTTTATGACGAAGAGTGCTTTTTTATAACAACATAAAATCTTGGCTCTACTCATTAGGTATATGTATTGGACTGGCCTGTAAAAAATGATATTTATAAACCCACATGTGCAAATACGACGATGCTTGAAATACAAACAATCCATAGTTCGTGAATGAAACTTAAATTTTTTTAAACGTATGCATGTTCACTTTCAAATGATATCACATACTAGTGATGATAAACATTCTGATTAGCATAAAAACCTACAAATATCTAAACTGCAATAATACACATTACCGTAACATATACGGCATACAATATATCCTACCTTAAATGTGAACATACATATAAATATATAATAAAAAATACTCTTTAAAAATAATAATATATTTTTTTACTGTTCTCACATCGATCGCGTGTGTGAAATTCAGAGAAGAATACTGAGTTGCAATGCCACGAGAAAGTTCATCAAAAAATAAAATTTGTTTTCACTGTCATAGAACTTGTTAAGTTAAACGATATAATATATTTAAAATTATAATATTTTTACTGACGAAACAGCACATATATTTCCAGTCATTAAAAATTTTAGCTTAGCGAAATCTTGTATTTTTACAGGCATAATTATTTTTGGAAGGGGGCACGGCCATATTCCATGTACTTTCTCTTGGTTGTGACTATAGTCTGTGTCATTTAACTTGTCTCAAATTTTACAGTTATCAGAAGAAAATAGTACCAGTGGTACCCATTTCCCCATTGTCACTTGCAAAGTATCTAGTGATTCTGTTTACGAACACTGACAACCATAGAACAAAAGTGGCAGAAGGAAACGCAGACCACGTGTACTACTTTTGAGCACTGTCAAATTTGAGACAAGTTAAATGACACAGACTGTACCAGATGTCCAGGGAGCATCACCAAATAAAACTTTATTTTCGAGTGTGCTTCCTCTGAAGTCTCCCGCAAGATGCGGTCATTAATATAGACGTGCCGCGGAAGCCGCATGCATGTTTAACGGGTGTCGCGCAGACCACCGCTGCACTTAGCCGGTTGTTGTCCCGCGGCCGCCGCCGCCGGCCCGGCTTCTGACGTCATCGCGCCCGCCCGTTACCTCGTTCCGCCCGGCAGATGGCACGGCGTAAGATTAATTTTTGAATATGTTATGCGCAGTGATGGGTAAAAACGGCGCTTTTCACAGAACGTGCCCGTGCCCGCAACAAGAAGTATATATAATAAAAAAAAGGATGGAGGAGAAATAAAAAAATATTAAAGTCTAAAATAAAAACGAGAAATGCGGGAAAGTAACCCCGAGGGAACTGCATGCCCAGTTTATTAGTTCTAATTCTAAAAGAAATGAACAAGAGCTCGGGCGAATACACAGGAGTGCTTCTTTCTCATTATTTCCCCCCCTTCCCCCACGCGGTGTCTCCCTCGTTTCGTCGGTTCCTCTTTTGTTTTATCTTGTAATTTCTGTTGGCAGCCTCCGGTAACAAAGTATGGGCCTTCCCCACTCTCCTCCCTAAACTACTCCGCCTAGCCCGACCCGGTGCTACATTAGGCTTTGGCTTCCTTTGTGCGGGGCGCGTGATGAAAAACTTTTAAATTACTTTCATTAGGAGAGAGTTTTTTTCCGCGGGACGGTGGCAACCCTGGCCCGTGGCCCGGGAAGTCCGCGGCGTGACGTAGTGCTCGCGAGACGCGGCCGGTCAAACCATAGAGTCGAGGTGGATGTGGTCCGCACGTGAGAGCTGCGCAATAGAAAAAAATTGCCTACAGTACCATCGAGGTTATAAAATCTCATAGCACTTTGTACGCCTGAGTTTTAATGCAGTGAGGATGGATTTATAAACTACGCGAGGATGCCTTTTTGAATTACACCTGCTTGGAATATGGTATACTCAACCATTTTTAATTCCGAAATTTTGAAATTTAAACCTTCTTTACGCCACCATATAAGACACCATTTTAGATTGTCAAAAATAAATTAAATGTTCAAAAATAAAAATATATGAAATTATGTATATTTTATAATATTCTTTTGTAAAATAAACAATACCTAAACCTCAGTTTATAAATTTCTTAAGGACGTGGATTTAATACAGAAGCCGAGCTATATACCTAATACATATACTAACACAGGTATATATATAAAATACACACACACACATATATATAGGTATAGTGAAAACATTTCCCATTGTCTTAATTAGTCAGTAAAACATAATTATCTGATACGATATTGCACATTCAATTATAAGTTATTCTAGTGGAACGTTATCTATTATACTCCTTTATAGCCAACGTGATAACGGCTGTTTTGCTGAGAATCCACCAGGCGGCAGCACTGGGGAAAGCTCTTTAGCCGACTATCCATTAGGTGGCCATGCATTAATACATGGATACTGCTTTAAGAATTTTTTTGTCTGGACGTTGGTCTGCATCATATCTGCAGGACACCTAACGCAATGCATTGTGGAAACAGAACTAAAGAACTGTGTTTACTGAGAATGTCTGTTTAACAACGTAAATTATAATTCATGGTTGTAATTAACCACCACCAGAAATAGTTTGTAATACTGCAAGAAAGATATTGTAACTTTGTAAAACACATGGCTATGGTTATTTTTGCATAAATGAAACATGATTTTTTTGGAGATAAAACTGAGTATTTACTACCAAAAATTGGAGCACAATTTTATATTTTAACTGATCTTTAATCCAAGAATATTTTTTTAACAATGAAAAAAGATAATCAAATATTCAACAACAGGACTTTATATTGTTTTATTGTGCTTATCAATGTGCTCAGTTAATACCGTAAAGATATTCAGTGAACGGTTAACAAATAACTTTAACTATTGGAGGTACTGAGACAACACAAAGCATAAATTCTCGGTCAAGAATCCGAACCCAGTATTTCTGCGAGCACTATTCTGTAGTGATACAGTTGTTTAACTGTAAGTGTACAATATCTGCAATTTTCCACGAATATTTCTGTTCCATTTACAAAAAAAAATACAGTGCACAATTATATCGGAACTACCACTTGAATTGCCTCTTCAGATAGCGAATTAAAACTATTGTTAGTAATTTTTATAAATAGTACCCTAGTAGGATATACTCTCCCCACTAGTCATTGGCGGAGAGGCACATAAATATAACCGCTACGCCCTCCTTCTCCCCTCTCACCCACGGAAACTCTGTGGATAGATAAGTCAACAGAACCGTAGCTATTCATCCTGTTTTTTTTTTCTTTGGGAATAACTTGTCGTTAACCGTAACGTCCTACAGTCGGGCTGCGCCGAACACTTTATTTTATAATCACTGCGGCCGCGTGCCTTACGCCCAACGGTACGTTCCGGGAAGCCTTACGGCGCTCGGCGTTCCGCGCACGCAAGCCGTAATGGATATTTAAGTGTCCGTAAACACGGCACGCGACCAGCATCCTCACGGACTTCCCTCTGCGTGGCGGGAGACGGCACCCCAGAGGGGGGGGGGGGGGGGAGGGGTTGCTTGCACGCGTCAGTCCGTAAACAGCAACACCGCGGCATTACCGCCAGGGACTGGAAAAACTTAGCAGGCCCAATCAAATATCGTAATAGAACAATGGGGGAAACTCTGGCCAATTACTACGGCCATGCATTTTTCGCGAAAAGATTCCAAGAGTAGCTGGAAGTTGAAACACTGTAGCATCACCTGTGTTTCGTGATTGGGCCAGGTTCTTTCAGTTACACGTCTACTGTTACAACACCAATCATAGTAATTCAGTGCGGAAGCAAACACGTCCTGAGTGGCTCTCTCGCAGACGGTCGCCAATCAGAAGGAAGAAACCGCTAATGCTGGTATAGCGATTTGCAGTCTAATAGGCGTTCAGATTTTTTCGCGGAATGCCTGCCCCTACCAATTACCATTGGCAAAGAGCGAGACAATTTACTGCATTACTCTATAGCTGTTTACCACTCCACGTTAGATGCCACTACTGTAACATTCTCACGCATTTTAAACACATATTTTACCAAAACGTACACGGTTAAAATTTTCACCATCGATTTACGAAGAAATCTGGTTACAAATTATGTAATGATCTTCATAAATGTACGACTATCTTATAAATTTACGGATACTGAGTTAACTTACTTAGAACATGAATCTAAAACAATATTCTTGGTACATTAACAAAACATTCAAAAACTTGTTAAGTCCACAGCAAAACACTCTTATTTTGTCTGTGCTTGTGTTTACCTTTGTTTAGAACGAATAATAAAACCCGGAAGTCGAAATACGACTTAGTTTCTACGAAAATTCAGTTATTTGAAATTACTAAGAAGACTTCGTTCACTTGAGTTAAATTCTTTGTTGAAAAGACCGTACATTAGTGTAATTTCTAAAAGTGTAGGTACACTCTACGCCACCAGGTTCGCTGACATCACTTGTCTCACGTATCTCTGACCAGTTTCTCATACCGTCCCTATTACAGTATTTGCCCCAATGAGCTTCAGGACAGACTCCATGATCCTCTGCGTCACCTGTTGATTGGCTGCTGACTTCTAGTGAGGTGTCTCAACTGGGTGACTTGTGATTCGTATCTTCTTTGGTCGAGTGTGTTTATTTCACCCACAGTCCTCCAGATTACAAGTGAACCAATGGCAGAATTAGCACATGCGTATAATTATTTGAATTTCAGCATATTTACACGCATATGTACACGCGAACTTTTTCGGTCTCTACTAACAGTCTGTGAAATTCAACCTGTTTCAAATTTGACAGTTCTCCAAAGGAGTTACACTGGTCTGCGTATTTTACTACCATTGTTTTTCTATCAACTGTTTTGTAAACAACTTCATGTGTTTATCAGTGTTTGTAAACAAACATCATGTGATTTTTATTTAAATTTACACACTGGTACTACGTGTACACGAAACAAACCATATGCAGATTAAAACACTGTTGAAATCAACCTTGGATAGAAAGAAAAATTAAATACCCGTACTAAGAACACCGAAGCGCATTGTCGAAGTGGTAAATAATTGTGACTTGCATTCGGGAGGATGCGGGTTAGAATCCTGATCTCGGTTTACCGCTGTTCCCAAAATCTCTCCAGACGAATGCTACGACGGTCTTGTCCAATTCCTTCCTCAAATTTCCAGAATTGTGTTAGCTTTATACGTGACTGTCTCTAACGACCTTGCTGCAAAGAGACGTATATATAAAAAAAAAAAACTTCGGTACTGCCTACAGGCGCAGGTAGATTTCGAAATACATATTTCTCCTGGAACTTTCTGGAATTTTTTTAAAGTTCTAGAAACGTTCAAAAAAATTTAAGAACTTAATTTACATAAATTCTTATATGTTCAATATTCTAACGTGATCGATTTAATATTTTCTCTTATCCCAAGCGGTGAAAATGTGTCGGATGTTTTTAATTCAATGCATCCAGCTTTGAATAACTATGAAATAATTTAATTTTACGCCTACTAAATAGCTATCAATTTTTGACCTTGAAACACCATATTTAATCCCTTGTAAAAATAAGTGGTCCAAAAAAATTAGTTTAGAACCAGAGAATTTAGATAATATTCAGGAGGTTAACAATATGTTTAATGGGTTTGATACCGTACGTAGTAAAAAAAAAAAAAAGAAATTTATTTTAATTTCAACCTTAGTTTTATCACTCTTTGCAGAAATGGGTGGTTGTATAAAAATTGTTTTAGGCAATAGTTTAAGATAATATTTATAAGGTTCACAAATAATTTGTAAGTATTGGATGGTGTGCCTGCTTAGTGAGCTATGACTTATTTCTCCTCCAATTCCTGTTTTTACACCCCTATGTAGCAGTTGTCGGTTGTAAAAAATTGTTTCAGACAAAAGTTTTAGATAAATTGATAAGGTTTACCACAGACAAGAACATATTTTATAGTGTATATGATATGGAAGTTATGATTTTTCTTCTTCTGTATTTCAGCCCCGGTTTTTTTCTCCACCTCTTGCAGAAATGGTTGGTCTTATCAAACATTCTTTTAGTCAAAGGTTTTAGATAATATTTTTAAGGTTTACAAATAAGTGGAAAGTATTTGCTTACTTAGGAAGTTATGAAAATTTTTGTCCTCCAGCCTCTGTTTTTTCCACTCCTTTGCAGTAATAGTTGATCACATCAAAAAATGATGTAGAAAAAGGTTGTTGGTATTATTTTTAACGAGATATAATTATTCATACGGATGCAATATTTTTCATATTAAGGGAGTTATAACAATTTTTCTTTTTTCTTTAAAAAAAAATCCTTTATTTCTATTTATTTGGTTGGATTTTGCCCAACGACAGCAACAGCATCTTTCTGCGAGCAGTGAATCATAACCACATGAGGCGAAGAACTAGACCGTGGTAAACGCTGTAAACATTTTTCATCTTAACTTCTCCGAAGAACCCTGGTTACAAATTATCCAATGATATTAGGTCATTTACATTATCTTCGTAATTTTACGGGTTTTTAGTTCACTCACTTTGAAAATTATTCAACAACAATGATCTCATAATCAAAAGAAAAAAAAAACAATTCATAAACTTTTTGTTTGTAAGCAAATTTTTTTCCCCTCTCTCTTGCAACGTAACACAAAACTCGGAAGTCGGTACTCGGTATAGTTTCTACGAAGATACAAATTTTTGAGATTAAGTTCGTTTACTTCGGGTTGGTTCTTCGTTAAAAATTACGTAAATGCAGTCCTGTAGTTTGTAACAGTGCAGGTACGTCACTGGTGCCGTGTCGCTCCAAGTGAGCGCGCCCGCCTCCCCTGAGATCAAGTCGGCGCGGGAGTCGGTGACGAGGGGAGGCGGGCGCGGTAAATAAGTAACGAGCGCAACCAGGACATTGGCGCGACCTCGAATTAGGAGCAAATTAGGCGCGAGTCCCAGATCGCGGGCGCCCCCGGGCCCGCTTAATCCCGGGACTTTGGCCCCACCGCCCCTCCCCCTCGCCCTCCCGCCCGACAGAGGGGCGTGCGCGCGGCCGGCGCTAGTGTTGAATATTCCAGAGCCCCACTCGTGCCGCGCGCTTATTGAAGTCCCTGGCCGCGCCGTCCAGATTGCGTGACGTCACCGTCCTCGGACGCCAGTCACGTCTACCCGGCCACACACACGGTTGCATAGCTTCAAGAGGAAAAAAACCACCACGTGATTCGAAAACAATTCAAGATATCTTAGCGATGTTTGCGTACGAAAAAAAAAAAAAAAAAAAAAAACTTAAGACTACGCCGAGGGCGGAAGAGAAGTTGTGTTTCCGTATTTCGTTTTTAAACTTTTATTTTTTATTTTTAGGATAGTGAACGTAGCTAAAACGCGTGTATTCAGAATAACTGTTAGGTATGAAACACCTGCTGCAGACACTTGGAAACACTCAAAGTACTTGCATTGCCTTTTTATATTTGTATCTCCACCTTTTAATGTTATTTTTATAGCTCAAATCTAATAGCTTCCCTACACAGTCCATTTGCGCTTGGAGGCGATAGAGTGCTAGAAGCACCAGCGAGTTTAGCACTTATAATCCCGCCTCACCAACACACATACACACCCCTGACTAGGCGGGCTTCTTCCAACAGATTCTGGATAAACATTCATTCACGAATATATGTACTTATAAAAAAATCGTTACATGGCTGCCCCACGCGTTGGAAGTGAAACTTCGGACTTAAATTATTCACTTTCACCATCAAAATATACAATAAAGTACACAAAGGAGTGCTCACAATGTGACACACATGACGACGAAAAACCTGCTAAGAGTCTTACATCTGTCCGACTCTCCACCATCGAGCGCCCCACTCCTGAGCGTTGCCATTTTCGTCACGCTTTGTTGAGCCATCGCCTCGACTTACCTACCCTACCGGTTGCAAAAAAAACTTAAAAAAGAACATTTTTTAATAATTACATACCACTGTTAATTTTTGAGAAATTATAATGGTATTCACCTTGACCAACACGGGAAAAAACGTTTTCTGTACTTTTAGAAAATATTCCTTTGGAAATCTGTTGCCAATAAATAGTTTCCAATACTACGAGAAATATATTGTAACTTTGTACAACACATGGTTATGATAATTTTGGCATATATGAAATACTTTTTTCGAAATAATAATGAGCATTTCTTACGAAAATTAGTGCCTAATTTTATGTTTTAATCTATGTTACACGTATGCATCTTTTTTTTAAACCCCGGAGAATATAATCGAATATTCAGTAATAAACTTTATTTTGTTTTATTATGCTTATTAATGTGCGCAGTTAATAATTGAATGCTATTCAGGGAACGGTTTACAAATAAATTTAATTATTGGGGGTACTGGGACAACAAAAAGCATAAATGCCCGGGTAAGAATCTGAATCCAGTATTACTGCGAACACTATTTTGCAGTGATTAATTTGAGGACTTCTCTCATTGGCTCGCAGTTTCCGAGATAAGCTGTGGTCAAATAGCAAAAAAAAAAAAAAAAAAAAAAAGTATGTGGTCTGACAGTGCGTTCGAAGTGAAATTTCACAGACAGGGAGATGGGAAATTTGCAGGCTACACAAGTATTTTGCAACACGTGTTCTTATGCGCAAGCATTGAGCGATATGTACCTTTTTGTCTTGCGTTTTGATGACGTCAATGCATCGAATTACTCTACATGTTGCAAAGAAGTTTCACTTCAGAAAGATTTTCAGGGTTATACTATCACGAAATGAACCAGCAAAAGTTTTTTTTATGTGCAACATCCTGACGGCACATGGTAGGAGTAATTTCGTGAATGGAACGGAAGTTGCGTGGAACGGAAATTTGCCTGTGGTAGATGGCGCGAACCAAAGTTAAAAAAGCTAAAGGGAGACTATGGTTTTAACGGTTCGATAAATTTTTAACAAGATGGGCAGTATTTTAATAAAGTTCCTTGTCGAAAATCAGGTCAAAAGCCGGGGGTTTAGTTTATTTTATTTTTCAAGTCTTTTTCGTTTTTATCGGAGCCGTTTCATCAAAATTGTTTAAAATTTCGATAGTCGAGGTAGCTGATCCGGAAGCGAATTCTAGCGGCGTGCGCGGAAACTAATTGTGATTCGGAATCAAAATTTGCGTACGTTTGTCACGCTCGGCATTATTTTAAATAATTCTGAGTCAAAGTTTCGTACTGTAGGTAAGTTTGTTTGCAAAAACGAGAACTCGCGAATTCGCTCGTTACCGAGCTTGGATGTTTGCACATCGCTGAATGACTGGCTTCCTCTGGTGCTCGGATAATCGCGGGTAGCGCTGACTCACAGACGGGGCGCGCGTCAACCGCGGGGGAGCTAGTAGTCTCGTCGGGTCGCTGGCGTGCGGGCAGGCACACACGAGCGGTCGGAATTGCGATAGTTCCCATTTACAGTTAATCACTGCGGTAAATTGCGTTTACGCAGAAGAGGAACAAAGGGGTTAAAAAAAAAACTAACCCAACCCCCCCCCCCTTCCCGTCCTTCCAAGTTTCGGGGCTCGGCGCACACCGGCATTCCAAGTGCAATGAGCGCGCGGCGCGGCGACCATATAATCCACGCTTGAATTTTACAGCAGTTTTCACGGCTAGAATGTAATCGAATATGAAATGGAATGCGCGGCGGCAGTTAGGTTCTGCGCGCGTTATTCTATTGCGCTCCGGTTTTCATTCCGGGACCCTGCCGGCGCAAGAGTGTTCCATGGACACGGCTCTGGCGAACGCAGTGACGAATCTTGCCCGGGGCAGGAATTGTAATTATCGTACCCCCTCCTCTCTCACGTCCTTCCCAACATCAATAAAGTAATTAGTTTTTCATCCGTGTGAATCATATGTAAAATTTTAAATTATTATTTTTTAATTAGTGTTTAAGTTAACGTTTTATTTCACGTACCATATATTCATAAAAATAATATAGCTTTTAAGGTTCATTGGATAAATAATACGTAGCTTTAATAGTATATCATTGTTAAAATACATTATTGAAACATTATTTGGTAAAGCATAGAAACTAAACTGAATTTTACCTATATCGTATACATATCCAAGTTCCAAAATAAACATGATAAGAGTATATAATATTCAATTAGTAGATATTGTATTAATTTTTTTTCCATTCGCCTTTTATATCACGCTTTTTTTTGAAAAAAAAAAATTGTCGGCCCAGCCTGCAAGCAGCTTCCCTCCACCCCCCCTTTTTTTTTTTTGCCAATCCTGGGTAAGACCGTTCAGTAGCGTAGCCAGGATTTGTGTATGGGGGGGGGGGGGGGGTTAAGAAGAATGTTCCCCCCCCCCTATTAAAGTGGGTGGTCCGGGGGTCCTCCCCCGGAAAAATGAGGATTTTAAGGTGTAAAATAGTGCTATTTGAGCAGTTATCGGTACTTAACTTTAAATATTGTAATGGTAAAAATATTATTAATTTTTTAATAAATAATTGTTTGAGTGATGAAGTAAGAAATTAATTAAATATATTTTAATCAATCCAAGTGCCTTGTCCACGTCCACTCAAAATTATAAATCATTCTCGAAGCTCGTCAATACAAAAAAAAAAAAAAAAAGGAATAAAAATGGTTGGGTTTCGGCAGAACTGGCATATTCCTGGAAACAATTAGCTTTAGCTTGAAGAGTTACCCAGTCACCACCTGCTTATAATTACCGCGCTGGTTAAATACAATAGTAAGATATTTGAAAACTTGGGACCCATCATGGCGTCACAACCTTATAGCTTCTGCTGGCGACAGGGGTAGGGGAAGGGCAGGAGAATCGGTAGGGCTCGCTTACTCTTCCCCATCCAGTGCAGTGGCCGGTGATAGCAGTAACACCCAAGCTTTCAGCTAACCTGCTTTCAGATAAGAAAAAAAATGTTGGCTTAAGGGGGGGGGGGGCATTAGAACCCTAAAACCCCCCCTTGGCTACGCCCCTGAGACCGTTACTTAATGTAACAAATGAAATACATTTTATGAAATCGGTGTTTCTCTAATGCAAGAATCTTTCAAAGAACGCATTATTATGCAATTTAATAATTGAGTTAAAAATTTACGATGTTCTAGAACATAGTTCTCTATTTATCAACATAACATATACTTGACTAGACCCATAATTTTTCTTTCAAGTTTAATTTGCGGAAGTTTATTTGAAATCTTTTTTTTTGCATGCATGACATATTACGAGGCGTTTATTCTAAAATATGTGTTATTATTTCATAGTATATCCCGTAGGCAAGTAGACTGACTCAGTTTATAACCAAGATATATATATATATGTATATATATATATATATATATATATATATACATACGGCAGTACACATCAGGTTTTTAGAGAATATTAGAAGTAGAATATTAAACGTTTCCTTGAAAAATATTTTATATTAAACTCTCGTTTCTGCTAATGACAGCTTAACCACATTCCACACATAATTATGATAGTTATACGTACGATAAAACAGTGCTAAAGCCATGCAATTGGTAGACGAATGAAAATGTTTGGAGGGAAGGATAAACGAATAAATTGGCCTTTATAAATGCATGAGGGATTAGCTGCCGCACAGTAATATTTAAAGCGGGTATAATTTATGGACAAGTGCAGTTATTTTTGTTATTAAATTTCGAATATGGCTCTCATTTATAAAAAAAATACTTTTTCATTTAGACTAATTATTTAAAACATTATTAGATCATATCTGATGTTTACATAATTTTAAAACACGTAACAGATGAAGGGAAATCTATTTTGAGAATAAAAATATTATGCTTTCATGTAAAAGGTTATGACACATATTAAATTAAATCATACACTTGTTCAAACTCTTATTAAGAATGTACAGTTTCCATTAATTCTCGTTGTTTTGGACTTGTAATTTTGAAAATTGAATTCCAATTTTTAATCCTAGAAGCGAATACAGAATTTTTTATCACGCTAATTGTTGTAACTGGAACAGTTAGAACCACTTAGTCATTTAATTAATGGATGAGGTAAAACTGAATAATATTACTTAGGAGTTATTAAATATTACTAAAGCTTGAATATCATGCATTCGATCGGATATTTCAAATGCATATATATAGTATGATATTAAATGTATGTTTTACTAGCTGCAGTACCCGGCGTTGCCCGGGCTGAACACAGGGTGAAGGGGACCTTTTTCGAAATCAGATGTAGTTAGTAATTGTCTTCTTAGTTTGAATGTCAAGTGTGCAAAAGAATTTATATCACTTTCAGATCCCGACAGACGTTGTTCTGCTAGTGTATAGTTATTTACCTGTATATATCTAAAAATTGGTGATCTGTATGTAATCTAGACTCTATAAAGGACTATAGAAAAAAGGTGAAAAATAAGAGATTACTAATATTGAAAAGATTCCATTATCTAGCTAATGCTCGGCATGCATTGCAATGCCTCATTCAGTTTTCTTTTGTAATATGTTTGAAGTAGTTACACATATACAAATCATCTATCCATCTCTCTAAATATATATTTATCTCTATTACATCTATATATACCTATGTATCTCTATCTCTATTTATCTCTTTATATCTACATATATGCATATATACTTCCCACTATCTCTATCTCTTCTATATATATAAATCTCTATATAACTCTATACATCTACATATCTTTTTATCTAACCAATTTCATTCTCTATACCTTGCTCTATCTCAACTTATCTCTGTCTCTCTCTATCTCACTATATATAGCCTATATATCACTCTATCTCTGTCTCTCTTTTATATTTGAATAAATTGTGTCATGCGTGCGCACTGAAGTGCCGCTATAGAAAATGAAATAAACACATTTTTTGAAACGATTCGTGCCCAACTATTGCAAAATAGTTATACCGTCTCAGAAACCTTCACGGGCATGCGCATAACTCATAAAAATTTCATCGCAATAGGATGAATGGTATAGGAACGCATACGGCACAAACAAACGAAAATTAAAGACATGACAAATGCATCAAAAGATGGTGCGTTTAAAATTCAAGGCAACTCTATTTATTGACGAAGTTAAGAACAAAACTGTTATTAGCGCCTTTATTTTGCTAGCCGCTGTGAGCTCCACTAAGCGGGCTGGTCTCACCAAGGAGAAAAATATGAATTTGCCAGACCTTAATATGTGTATGATCGTGTGGCAGACATAGAGAAATGACACTCACTCAATATTTGTATGTCTATGACCTATGATTTTTTCTGTTATAAAATTAAATTATCTTTTTCACTCCATTAGGGATGGAATTTCATATTAATATGTGGTCTATGTGTTAATCCAGGTTATGAGCTCGCTGTAGGCCAAATTTCATCCAGATCCGTTCAGCCGTTCTGGCGTGATTGAGTTACAAACATCCATCCATCCATCCATCCATCCATCCATCCATCCATCCATCCATCCATCCATCCATCCATCCATCCATCCATCCATCCATCCAAACTTTCACATTTATAATATTAGTGGGATGTCTGGCATAGGCCAGTTTAATCATACAGTTGAGTTGAATCATACTCAAACGCTGCTTTATCAAATACGGACCACGTGTTTCTTGCATACGTTTGCCGTCGCTGTGCCATCCGGTCAGCAATGGCTCGTCAAAGATTTTTTGCATCTTCAATAGATTCATTAGCACGTAGCGATACCAAATATTGTGCATTCTGTAGCCGTCTCAGTTGTGACTGCTCCGGCGTTTCAGCAGTACGTTGAGTTGCCAAATACTCGGCGTGCTGTAGTCGCCGTTGTTGGGTTTGCTCCGGAGTTTCAGCAACACGTTGATTTGCCAAATACTTGGCGTGCTGTATTCGCCTCATTTCTGACTGCTCTGGCGTTTCAGCTGATCTAGAAGTAGCCTGTCGCTCCACTTGCTCAATTCTTCTAAGCTCCGCTTGAGGAGTCGTCCCTCGAACTCTAGCTACTTTCATAGCCCGAGCTTTATTACTCCTCTGCGAAAGATTATATTTGCTTTTTCGGGGCATTTAAAAAGACTACGACAACTAAAACAAAACAGCAAACCAATAAATCTAAATCAAGTCCGTATTTATCGATTCTTTTAAAGATAAAGGAGCCGAGTGAAGGTTATTTCAAAAAACTACCAAATAATAAACAAATCACACAAATTATAACTAAACTAAGAACAAAGTACTTAAACCTGTGAGCACAGAAAATTTAACTAACTTTAAAATAATTTAATTACAAAAGCACACAACTAAACTATCAACTAATTTATAATAGACAGGAGCTAACCAATTTCAGGAGCCTCCTACCTTTAGGGGCGAAATGTTCTTTGACACTTTTTTTTTTAAAAACATATTCATGATTATAACTTATATCTCCTCAGCCGGTTGTATAATCCTCTGACGGAGATTGTTCTTTGTTGCTTTTATTGGTCACAGTATTTGGCACAGTATCTAACCAAACTAACCGTTATTCTTAAACTAACCAAAAATACTATTATAATATCTAAATAAACACAACAAAAAATATTTGTTTGTTCCAAGAAGAAGGTGCCAGGCCGACATAGAAGAATGACACACAATCAATGTTCATTGGAAAAACGTATTAGTAAGTAAAGGGAAGCCTTCATTTCACAGACGAGAGAGTCACACCCGAAGTTCCCCGAAGTTCATGCTAGCTTTTTTTTCCCGTACCACAACAGGTGTTTTATTTGGGATTTAGCTTACACACGTCATACGCCGTTCTATCTCATTGTATAAACCGGTGTGGCATTACATTTTGCGGTCGATTAGGATAGGTTAGCTACATTATAAATACTTTAAAACATTGTGGATGGTTGGTTATATTAGGTAAGTATAGCTACATTAAAAATACTGTAAAACCATTTTATGGTTGCTCAGCAAATAACTTTTTAATATGTAGCTATCCAGCGCTAGGAAACTGTTTACATGATTTCACAGTATCTTTAATGTAGCTATCCTAACCAAATCAACCGTCCACAATGTTTTAAAGTATTTATAATGTAGCTAACCTAACCTTATTGACCATTAGTTATCATGAGTTGTCCAAAATAAACATTCACGGACACACAGCAAACGAAAAATATGGCGGCGTACAAATAAATACCGTTGCCTTGTTTATGGTCTTTCCTTTTATCAACGCCGCCATATTTATTTACAATGAAAAAAAAACCCCCGAAGATGCATGATCGGGCGTTTGGCTCTCTCGTCTGTGAAAAGAAGGCTTCCCGTAAGTAAATAACCTATGTATTAAAAGGATAAAAAGCATTCACACGCATTCAAAAACGATAGCACGTTTGTAATTCAAGACAATGCTATCTATTGACGAATTTAATAACTAAACTGTTAGTAAATAAAAAAAAAGTTTATTCCAAGGAGAAGGTGCCAGACCGACATAGAGAAATGATACACAATCAATGTAAATTGCTAAAAACGTATTAGTAAGTAGCCTATGTGTTAAGAAATAAATATTCACACGCATTCAAAAATGATAGCACGTTTGTAATTCAAGGCAATGTTATCTATTGTACGCGTAGCCACGTACAGAGTATTGCCTCAAAACAATATTTAATTTATGTAATTATTAGTGTTTCAGATTTTTATTCTTGTGTTACATCCATGGACAATTATTTATTACTCTTTGGACTCTGAAGTTTATTTTTGTTCATGTTGGCTATATGTTAATTTAATTTTCTTTCTGTGCACAATATTAACAAATAGTTTTGTTTTGAATGTTAATGTGGAGGGCAGGTATTTACAGAATTTTTATATTTAAAATTAGTCAGTTTGCAATATTTTGGTTATGTGTTAACGTATTTTTCATCGTTATACTGAGTATCCTTTAATGCTATTTAATTTCGGCCATATTGTAATAAGTTTGATTTAGGCTAAAAATGAATGTTTATATTTTGTAACAATTAGATAAATGAATTTTGTATGGAGTGCAGGAAAGCTAGAGGAGAAGAGAAAAAGTCTTTGGAAGCCATTTTTTAAGTATGGCCTGATCGAGGATTGATGTCTACTAAAAAGGGTTTTAACGTCAGGAAATGGCCTTAATTCATCAAGATTGGTAATTGAGGATAATCCTGTGGCTTTTGGCTACGAGTGGAAATATAATTTGTATCAATCAGGTTTGATTTTGGCTTGGTTAGGCCATTTACAGGATTTGTAAGGCCTCAGGCTTGATTACGTAAAAGAAGATTTCAGGTAAGCCTAAAATACATGAATATTTCCGAGCATTGTAACGTATTATTACTTGACACAGACTAAACTGATAATGTTGAAATATACAAAAAATTATACTTTGTCGACAAAACCCAGAGGTAGGGGTGAGAATCTCAGTGTGACCGATTGAAGCTAGTTTAGGTAAATATAAACTGTTACATGATTTTTCGTTCAAACTGTCGAGTACCATGGAAGTTTGCAGTCATGATTATATTCCAGCAAGAAAACATTAAACTCATCCAATTTTAAAGCTGACTATATTATAGCTATGTTAATAGGTTATTTTTATTACAAGTAACTGTTTGAGTAAGGTTTGGTTCAACATAATTAGGTAATATTTTATATACGAAAAGGTTTTATGGAAGGATGTAATTTGATGGTATATGTGTTATGTTGTTGGAAGTATTTTGTCACCTGGTGATTAAATTTAACAACCCTAGTAAAATCCTTTTTTTTTGTTGTTGAATACTATTGTATGATTCTATATAATAATTGTTGAAACACTACAATCATGACATTTCTTAGGTACCTGGTTTGTATATATACTTATTTGTTCCTTTAAAGTTTATTTCATGAATAATAATAATAGGAACATGGCACCTATTTTTATTAATTGTGACTAAAAATATAAGTTATCACCCTCAGATAACATAAATGCAACCTCTACACTTTGTAAGTAATTTATGTAATTGATTTATCGAGGTGGTAGCAGTGTAGGAGCAACACACAAAAAGAAGTAAAGAGGAAGAAGACGAAGAAGAGGCTATATTCACAGAAGTGGCTACCACGTGGGGCCGTACAAGCCACAGAAGAAGAGGCCAGAATAATAATATATATTTACACTTTTGATGAATTTAAGAACTTAACTGTTAGTATCTCCTTTATTTATCTAGCCGCCGCGAGCTACAATGGGAAGCCTATGATGTACATTCTATATTGCACAGACCCGAATACTTACGTTGGCAAGCCTTCTTTTCACAGACGAGAGAATATATCTATATATATCTATATCTCCCTCTCTAAATCTCTATACTACTATATATCTCTATCTCTCTATTTTTATACTTTCTTATTTTAATTTTTTACAAAATAGAAGACGAATATCTATATTTATTTTATCTTTTTACCTGTCACAGGTGTGACATAGGTAGGTATAAAAAAACTCGCATGTATTCGAATGCAACGTTGTGTCAAAATTTCAAAGCAATCGATGAAGAACTTTCAGATAACTACTAATCAACTAATAGGTAAGATAATAAAATGTAATAACGTCTATAGTACATTTAAAATAAATTAAGTGCAATTATTTATAAGTACTGTAAATACTAGTAATTAATAAAATGGTAATTGGAAAGCTTAATTGGGCTATCCCTTACGAACCCAGTTCTCCCCACATAGGTCGTAACAATATTAATATATGGCAGAGAAATGAAGAGTGCTTTGAGTAATCGGTACCGGGTGTTTCAAGTATGGAAATTATTCTGCAAACATGCGTTTTAGCCATTTTCGTTATTCTTAAAAACGAAATCTGGAAACCAAACTACCCATCCGCCTTCAGTACATTCGTAATAGCTTTTAGTAAAAAGCCACCACTCGGAAATCTTGAGCAGTTTTCAAATCGCATGGACGTTTTCTGCACACTGTCTCACGAAAAGCATTTCAGAGTTCGCTGAGGGCCGAAAAGTACTTTAGATTTCAGATTAAGTTTTTAAACTGTATTTTTAGAAGAGTAAAAATGGCGAAAATGCATGTTTTCAGAGTAATTTTTAGGCTTAAAACAATCGGTACAGATTCTTGAAAGCACATAAGGGACTTGCATTACACCTTTATCTTCATTTCTCGGCCATATAATGTTACAGTCACAACTCAAATTTTTATAATTATCATGTGACGACGAGAAGACTGCGCGCCAGTTCAGAGCCTTGCGCTTAGAGGCTATACCGCGCTGGAAGCACCAGCGAGCGTCGCGCTATCATCCCGCCTCACCTCTGACGAGGCGGGCCCCTTAATGCACCGACTCCCGCGGTTAGCTGCAGAGCGCAGCACTAGTCGGACTCTGTTAACTAAAGTGGCACCGTCTTGTGGAAGAAAACAGAACAATGCTATGCCCAGATAAATAAAAAATCTTCAGTTCTATATTTTCAGTAACACTTCAATATCTAAACAAACACTTTAAATTTTTATTAAAATTTAAAAAATATATATATTATATTAACATTGCTGTTGATACATAGATAAATGTTTCAGCCACGTTAAAAATTCAGATATTTACCACGACGGCAGTAAGAGTAGGTAAATGTTTTTGTCAGCAATGTTAACTTCATTTTTTTCTTCTAAAGTTTATTTCTACATAATGTACGTAAAATTTTTAAACTAACGAAAAGAACCCTAGTTCTCTTTGAATTACGAGATAAATCTTTTTTTTTTACACTGTCTATATTTTACGCATTGAAATACTGATACATTAGCAGTATTTTTGCAATTTTTTTCGGTGATATGTACTTTTCCCTTCAAGTTTATTTTGGCACTGTGTAGAAGTGTAGTGTTATCATTTTGCAATTTATGTATGGCACCGTCTCCACACTTACACTTATTATGTTTGTGTAAATGTGTCAAAATATGTAGTAGTGCTGCCTACAAATTTGTCACCAAAGTTAGATACACAAAAATTTATACGTATAGATCATTACTATAATGTGATAGTAGGCCCCACTTAGTTATTTTTTTACACCTTTATTGAGTTAATGTGAAATTTCTTTGTACATAATTAAAACAGTGAATTTACATATAATCAAATAATTTTAACCTGTTATAAAATACATTTAATATTTACCCTATCCTGTAGGCCCTACTACAGTATTATAACTCTGGATAAATAAACGAGAGTTAAGGCAGGCAGAGAGTATAAACAAAAGTCTTTAGAAATGAATTAAATTAAGATTTACCAGTTGTTCTCTGTTAATAACATACACTGTATTGACAGCGAAACCTACAAAATACACAAAATATATTTTTAAGTTTGTTATGGTTCTATACGTCCGACTGACTAGCGCAGCCAGAGAACCAAATCTCTGTGACCACTGAGGTCACGAGTATCCTGAATTTCTGTGTTATAACTTTTAATGATATTTTTAATTTTGAAATAATATTGCTACACAATACATTCATAAGCAGTCGATTCATAACTATACTTAAATGCCAATTCAGTTACGTTTATCCAACTTTATAAAGTTGGCGTCATTTCTGTTCATAAATATAACCATATAAAATGGTCGCAGATACAGACTTACTGCTTAATCTTATTTCTTTAAGGGCAATTCATACTTACAATTCAGTAATAAATTGCCTTAAACAATTAATTTATTTAGCCATGGTAGTTAAACGTTTTTATCCGCCCTTGTGCGAAAGGATACTACAAAATTGCTAAACTAAAACACGGAATAGTTTCTGGTACAAACGTTTACATGTTATCGTACGATGGTGTCACTAAAATTTACTACTCTTAATTTAAGCTAATCTCAATTAAAATTGTTTCAAAATTCTGTCCTCTCATTGGCTGGCTGGTACGCTGACAAACATGACCAGCCGTAGCAGAACAGAACTCAAAACATAAAAATTAAACTGTAAATATCTCAAAAATTATCAATTTAAAATACAATCGGTGCAATCCTCTGTATTACAGATTGCATTGTTAGGATAATAACATTTATAATTCCCTCCCAGGGGGTCTAGACAATTGAACTGTTGCAGAACTACGTGTAGGAATATAGTCTGTATTGTCATAGACACGTATACCATCTAGAACATAATAATGACTTAATAAAAATTATATAAACAAATTTTAGCTGTCAATATTGATATAAATAAAAACGATTTGTACGAGACAACTTTGTCGTTTCGGCACAACAGTGTTCGTAAAATATTTAAGCAAACAGCACGATATCTCGTACTTTTTATATCACAAGATAGGCCTATAACATTTATTTGCATAGTTTTCGCACTAAACTATTGATACATACATGTGTATATATGGCTATATTTTACGCACTAATACATTGCAAACTTTTCGGGAAGGCCTATGTATTTGAAATCGAGAAAGTCGCGCTAAAACGAACTGAAATAGAAGGTGGAGAACATTCACACTTTTAAATTGAAGTTTGTATTTCAAAAAATTGAAAAAGGGGGGGGGGGGGAAACATGTTTCACAGACAATGCGCAGTGGGACACAGGCGACATGGGTCGGACGAAGGCCGGACAGCTAAACGACATACGCGGACATACGCACGCACGTACACACAAGCACACGCACCGCGGGTCACAGCTACTGCAAATATGACACCTCTCAGCAGAATTGACCCTTAGGTCCCTACAGCGGCATGCGGATGAAAGCGAACCGGGTTATAGTTCGATGGGCTAGGGGGGAGGAGGGGGAGAAATTTTTGCGTGATCGCAGATGAAAGGTTCGCCATTTTTGCAGCGTTGCCCTTGGGGCACAAGCCTTTCCCTGTGATGGCACCTGCGCGATGTTGTGTATTCTTTTTGATCTTTCGTAACAACGTTTTTCCACCCCCTCCTCTTCCCTCCTTCATCCCGTCCAACCCCCATATACTACCCTCCCCCTTCAGTGTACACAGAAAAATAACCTTCCCCCTCCCTATCCCCGGGGCGCACGTCACAAAAATTAAACGACATGTAAATCCCATTGTTTGTCATGCACGTTCGTGCTTCCCCTACCTTAACTCCCCCTCCCTATCCCCCCTATTTGAATGCAGCATCAGAGAGGTTCTACCCTTCGAGCCCCCCCCCCCCCCCCCCACTTCCTCTCGCGTTGTGACCCTACCCTGTCAGCTGTCGTTTCATTTGAATCAGTCAAATCGTACTTATCTTCATCACGGTCCACGGCGTGCTTCGCAGAGTTTAGGGGACAGAAAAAAAAAGCATATCTCTATAACGGTGTCACTGAGACTTTTTTTTACCATTCATTTTGAATGAAGTAGCTATCACTCAGTTTTTAATTTTTCAGTGGTTGCTAACCTTTAAGGGTCACGGATGAAGGCTGAATGATAGGAATTCGTGACCAGCATTGCTGAAATCGACACACACACATTGATATATCTTGTAATATGCTTACGAAACGTATTTTCCTTATCAATAGACGTGACTAGAACTTAAAGGGATCCGCCTAGCAAGTGGTTTATTTGTGTTTGTGAGGCGGGATTATAAGTGTAACGTTCGCAGGTGTTTCTAGCGCGGTGTCGCCTCTAAGCGCAAGGCTGTGAACTAGCGCGCACTCTACTTGTCGTGGATGGGGAAACTATGATATCTGAGCGCTATTCATAACATTATAAGGTTGAGAAAGGGAGATAAAGGTGTAATGCAAGTCCCTTGAGTGCTTTCAAGTATTTCTAACGGGATTTTCAAGCTTAAATAGTACTCTGAAAACGCGTTTTTACCCATTTTCACGCTCCTAAAAACACTGTTTAAAAATGAAATCTGGAAACAACTATGTACTCATCCGCCCTCAGCATATCTTTAAACGCTTTTCTTAAACAGACTCAACTTGAATATCTTCAGAAATTTTCAAATGGATTTTTTTTTTTAAATCTCTGCACGCCGTATGTTTGCTCAGGAGATCGAGGCTCTTATTTAACACCTTTATTATGTACTGAAGTGTTTCAAGAAATGAACTCCGCATAGCATTTTAAGAAGGTAGAGCGTGTTTTTATAAACTTTATTTTATGCAAATACTAATGCACGTGTGTATATGCATATTGTGAAATTATTGACGTGTTTTCTATCCCGGAGTGTTTGAAGTTGTATAGGATAGTAGGAACAAATTGAATGAAAAAAAATTGAAATGAACTTACAGCGCAATCCTTGCTTCCCTATTGAGCGCAGCGCCATCTCCGTCTGGCAAGAATGACAGTGTGCCACTGCAAACAGAAAATTTTTGACACCGATTGACATTTTATTTACCAATCAAATATCCTGACCATAGACCAAACGATCAGACTGACTTAAGATACAAAAAATGTCTAAATGCAATATTCAAAAAGTTCTGCGATACTCCGGTTATCTTTTAAGCATAATATAATGGTATTTATTTATTATTACTTAAAAAATATAAATAAATTATGATATTTCCTAAATCAGTTTTGACAAGTAAAATTAAATTGAATATAAGTGTAAATTTATTTTAAGTATTTTGTGTCTAATCCCGTGTTAGTAAACACAGGTTGAGTTAGGATATAATTTTGTTGATGGATAACACTATGTTTACTAAATCTGTAGTTCTGGATTTTCACAGAATTTGGGAAATTAATTTCTTTAATACTTATAATAACTATTAATTAACTAATAGGTAAGATAATAAATATAATACCTCTATAGTACATTTAAAATAAATATGCAATTTTTTCAAAACTCTTAAAATAATGTATCTGCAATAAAGTGAAAATATTATAATTATTCTGACCACATCTTATCCAAAATAAATGAAAGAGTAAGTGTAAACGACATTAATATTATTAATTATTATAAAATTGATAAAGGCTTGTGTTTCAAAATTTGTTAAATAAGTTACCTCATGAAATGATAAGGTGGTAGCATAAGTGTGATTTCTTAAAGGTAAAATATATTCTTGAATACACTTAAACGGGAGTTATAAAAACGGGTACTTTATCCGCTTTAAAAATCAAAAAGACTTACGCATCACCACTTTATAAAATATCAGTCTTAATCGGTTTTCCTATAAATTTAATCTTGTATACACCTGAGTTTTTGTGGTTATTTCATTGGTAAAAACGTTTGGAATTAATCATATATTTTCCTTACAATGACAAAAATATCAGCAATACCCTAAAATTGCACGAGCGAAGCAGAGAGTTATTACCTAGTACAAATATAAATATTTTTTTTTTCACAATCTTGCAGTTTGTTTTGGTACTTAGCGAGGTTTATATTCACAGCTACGTACATCATGTTCGTTACTCGGACGGGCTTCGCAGCCCTGATCGGCTTGTAAAACGTTGGTTTGGAGTGACACCTGACCAGCAGAATCAGTTTGAGTGCACAGCGAGCGGGAGGGGAAAGGCTACAAAATGACTGATCACCCAACGAGAGAGCGTGTTTCAGAGACCCAGTGATGGGCTCAGGCAGAGGTCCGCTGGGGTTATGCGCGGGCAAGAGTGTCACATAGAGCAGAGACGCACACCTGCCAGCGAGTGATTTTTTTTTCCTAGCCTAAATTATTCTAAGTGTGTAAGGGGAGGGTCCTGGTTAGGTGAGGACCTAAGTGTGTCTCATGCCGAAGCCTATACACTCTACCATGCGGGTTTTTAACCATGCAACACAAGGGCGCGTGCATTGCCAGCGAATGGTTGCTTAGTTTTCTTGTTACCTTTAATTGAGGGATTACCTTGTGTATTCATTCCGGTAGCTTTTTCGTATCTCTGGTTTGGTCACGATTCATTTCACCAGATGCTATTTTTCGAGGCGTCGAAGGTCATGCAAACGATCGTGTTTTTTTTTAAACTTGTGACTTTTTAACTTTTTAACTTAGTAAATATATTTTGGTTCAAAATGAGACGAAACTAGAGAACTAGCCTGTTACGTTCACAGTAAAAGCCCTTAGCTGGATTTTGCATGTGCTAGTTCGTGCATCTTTGGGTACATAGTGTATCTATTGCTGTTGTAAAATTAATATGTGTGTTAGGTATGTTACATGAATATATTTCTCACGAAAATTATTTCCATGTGGGTAGGTTTCCGCACGGTCTAAATGATCGTTATCTAATAATGAGAGTTTGGTTGGGTTATGTCAGTGACATTAAAAAAACCCTCTAAAATAGTGAAACATAAATCATCGCAAAATTGTGATTTTATTATTACGACCGCGAAGTTGCACGAACGAGCGGCGAGCTTCGGATATGTTCGGGCCTGATCGCCGTCAGCGAATTTGAGGACTCCCTGGGCCCCGACACTTTCTTTTTTGTATTGAGCCAAAACTTTTAGACCACTTTCCATATTATTATTATTTTTTTTTGGCTTCACATGGCGTATAATCTAGCTTCGGGAACTTTTTGATATTGTATTTTGTGTACCGGTGTTAAGAATTATAGCAGTTGAAGCTGCCGCCGTTAAATACGTAAAAATTTAATTTTATAATGTCACGTTCCAGATTTTAAACTGTTAGCTTGGGAGGATATTATTTAGCCCTACGACATGATATGCAAGAAATTCGGATAGCTAATTCTAAATTGAAATTTAGCGTAAACATAAATTCCAAGATGGTGGGTTTTCTGGGGCAGCTATCGTTTCCCTCACCCATGAAATCCGTCAATGCTCTGTTATAATCTCGTCTTTTCATCATTGTTTCTAATGACCCCGATTCCAACGAGACGTCGAGTCCTCATTCACACAGTGCTTTTTAAATGGAACACAAATATTCAAGTAAAACCACATATATTTGTACATTTGTACATTTACATGAAAACAACTGTATCACTGCAACGTAGTGTTTGTGGTAGACTGGGTTGGGATCCTTACACGGGCAATTATGCTATGTGTTGTCCCAGTACTTCCATTATTTAAAGTTATTAGTAAAACGTTCTATGAATAGCTTTCCAGTATAAACTGCGCATATAAATAGCACCGTAAAACAAAATAAAATAAATTTTTGAAAACTCTATTATTTTCCATGGTAAAATAATGTATGCTTATATGAAATATCAATCCAAATATAAAACCATGCGCCAATTTTCGTGATAAATACTCCCAGTATTAACTAGAAAAAAGTATTTCATATATGAAGAAATAACCATAGCGATGTGTTTTACAAATTTTCAATATCTTTCGTGTAGTATTACAAACCAGTTCTTGGCAACTGGTTTCCAAAGGAATCTTTCGTAAAAGTACAGAATTTTTCTTTTTTCTTTCCATCTTTGTTGATACGGTTGTCGCCAGTTATATACTACAAATAACGCGCTATTTGTACCAAGCCAGGCATTTAATCATGACTAACCTATGTTGCTTCATGATCACTATTTCAACTCAGATGTTCATTTGCTGATGATCTACAACTAGATGGTACATGCAAAACAGTTTCTATTGTATTTTTAAAGATATAACAACATACATAATTGGGATTAAAATGGATTAAAGATCAAACTTAAGCTTTAAGAGGTGGAAACACTCTTAACTCGAATACTTTACTCGGGAGCCTGAAGATGGGAACACATCAGCTTCTGAAACGTCAGTGTTCCCTTGTGAGAGGTCTATTGTGATCACATATGTTGTTTTGCGTATTCGTATCACCGATATTATTATGCACTCGATCTATTTTCATCTTTACTTTTGATTGATTCGTTCTAGAATGAGGTTTTTACAAATTCATACTCGTTGTTAGCCCGTTTGATTACCCGTTCTTTTAATTCTTGTACGTTTATTTGAGACTGCCCAGTTGGCTAATTCTATGTAATTCTCTCTATGTTTTTCATATGTATATTGTTTCGAAATTCGTAGGACATATGTTAAGTGGTGATAGAATGCAACAAGTTAAGAACAAGTCTCTTTACATGTATGCTCGGAACTCAACTGGTGAAACGTGAATTTAAAAACAACCTGTTTTGACACCTTTTTTCTTTATATATTTATACATAGTTGATTCACGGTTGCTAGCTGAACAGTTTTAAAAGCCTTGCTTAGATTATTATCTTTTAATTCGTTGAATGCTTCTGCAGTACCAATGGATAAAGTATCTCTTCAAATGGGTCATATCCGTTGATCAATCGAAACATTGAAATTCTTTTAGTGAAAAATTATTTTACGGTTATGTCAGTTCTTACGCTAATGCGAATGATCAGAAACCCCCGATTTTGAAAGCCACCAATTGAAACAATCTCCCTCTGCTGTCAGCTAGACTGGACGAACACAAGGCTGTGTTTAAGTTAACACTTGTGATGTGATGGCGCACCGCAGAAAGATTTTCTTTATAGCAAAGAAAACTATATGTTACGAACTTTATGTTAGACTATCAAGTTGTCATGAACAACTTTAAAACCAACTGGATATTTGGTGCCAAACACTACGTTTTCAACCTTTTCAACACGAAGTCTTAACGTTCAAGGTCTAGAGGGACACTCTGTGCCAAGGATCTAAAGAGTTAGCCTTTAAAACAATAACGTGTGAATCTACTAAATATGGCTGAAAAATGTTTCATTGAGAAGAACAAACAATGCAAATGGTTTTGATGTGTAACATCTTAGCTCTCGGTATACGGCATTTAGTAGAAGTAATTCAGTGGATGGAACGGTGCTGCAATCTGTAGTGGATGGCGCGCGCCAAAGATCACAAAGCCAAAGGGAAACTTTAAAGTGTTAACTGTTTACTAAATTTTAACGAAATGAGCAGTATTTTAATAAAATTACTTGTCGAAAATCAGTTCCAAATCAGGGTTTAGTATTTTTTCAAGGTTTTTTTTTTCTCGCTTCAATTGGAGCCGTTTCATTTCATAGTTTTAAATTTCGCTCTACAAATCGAATGATTAGATAATCGACGTAGCTGCTCCGACAACGAATTCTAGTGGCGGGTGCGGAAACGTGTGATTCGCGTCAAGAAATGTAGTTGAAAACACAATTTGCGTATATATTTATCACGCTCGGCATTGTTTTAAAGAATTCTACGTTAATTTTCGTGTCCAAGTTTTGTGTTACAAATGTATTCGCAAAATGAGAACACACGAATATGATCGTTACAGAGGTTAGATGTTACACATCTCTGGAGTGTAGCCTACTGCAGCAGTTCCCAAAAGGTGTCACACGGGTTCCGTGAGTCAGGACGTATGCCATATAAATCAGGCTCAATTATCGTCAAATATTTTTCTTTGAAGGAGTTGGAGTTCCGCGAAAAGAAGAGTCGATCATAGGGTTCCCTGGGCGAAAAAAATTGGGAACCGCTGGCCTACTGAAAGACTCACTCATATATTATTTTTGAAATGTACTTTTCCTTGCAGCCCCTGTTGCGCGAAGCTGTCCCTGTGTTTGCACGGGTCTAATTCTCGAAACAATGCGCTAAGTTCCAGCGAAGAGAGCGAGGCAATTTTTGCCCGCGACCCTGGCTCCTTTGCCTTTCCTCTCCAGGCGCCGTCAAACGCGCCGCCTACAACAGGTTCGCTGCACCGTGAAATTAGCCCGAGTTAGAGCAGTAATCCTTTTTCCCACGCCCGGGGAGGAGGAGACGGAGAAGAAGAAGAAGAAAGTAAAGTAAACTAACATCCACCCTCCTTGCTACCGTTGTTTCAGGCTTCTTCCGCCTCGTCGAACCCAATTACAATGCTGATGGGCTTATCTCCGTTTCTTGACGATGTAAGGGACTGAAATACGAGATGTCTGCACTTTAAGGAATACGGGGTGAATTAACAACAACCCCGGGGGGCAACCTCGTGAACGCAGCCGTGGCTAAATTTCCAGCAGGTGTTTGTACGCATTGACCTGAGAATTTGCGAAACAAGAATACACAAATCTTTTTAGCTTTGAAAAATATTTTTAGTCGTTAAATATATATAAAAAAACACGCAAGAAAATTTAAAGTTAGAATTTTTTATACTGGGGTTACGCGTATTAAGGTTTGAACGACGGGACATCCACTTAAAGCGTATTGCTGTTCCAAATGGTAAGGACGTGTCCCGTACTGATGCAGCTTTAAAAATATGGATCATTTAATTCTAGTTTGAAACTGCTAGTCGGTAAAGGATATACAAAATCTTCCAACGTTAACACAACCTGGTTTATCAACAAATAAATTCTTTATCGGTGTTCAGAATTTTGAGTTTGTAATTATTTACACTCTATTTTCAAGCAATTGTCAATTTTACTCGGTTAAAATAATCACTTCGCTGTAAAAAATAAACCTTAAAAGCCATATACAGCAGTTGGCTGGCTAAGCAACAGACTATCACTTCATTTTTATAAAAGAAAGCTCCACAATAGACGGAAGCTGGTCGTTATTCCACGAACGGATGCATTGGCGATTCTGTGAGAATCTTTACAACTACTCGGAAGATCAACAGAGATTGCTGACATTCTTTAAGGTGCATTTTTCAATTAACTTCTAGGAACCTCTAGGCTAAAGGACTCTTTAAGGGAGTTTTCGTGAACAGCACATATCGTAAATGGGTGTAAACTCTCACCGGTTTTCGATGTGCTACTAGAAACAAATTCTTTAACTAGTTGCTAAAATATGAATTTATAACGTTACAAGAATATCAGTAAATTTCATGATACAACGCTATAGAGTACACGGATAGAATACTTTTTCATCTGAAACAACAACTACTTATTTTCTATTATATTAATGGCATAACATAAATAGTTTGGTATTTCATACAGTAGACTAGTATGAAGAAAAGTTATTAACATTTTATTATAAGGTTTACAAAACAGCACACTTTCTTGTTACTTAAAGTCAGAAACTTATATTTGATTTTCGTGTCCGTCTGCAAACATTTTGACAAATGGTTTCCACAGTTTTTTCTAAACCTCAGGATACACAATTACAACTGCACTAAATGAACTAAATGTACGTTAAAAAGCGAAGCCAATTTGTTTCTCCATTTGTTTGTTTACTCTCATTAGCCAATGTGGCAATCGTTTACTTACATACATCTGTACCAGATTTATTTACCTGTTGAGATCAACGATTGTGATTTCTGTTCTCCAAAAAAAAATTGAAACTTAATACGTCATCAAAAACTTTTTTTAAAAAATATCTACGGTTATAAACGAAAAATCGTCCATCCCTAAATAATCGCTATCAATGCATTCGAAAACATGTAAAAATACAGCCGCCACATGGTAAGTGAATATCACTGTTTTTCCAAACGGCTCTGGGCTCCAGTTCTCTCACAAGAAATATACCTAACGCCTTATCAGTATACAATTCATGCAGGCTGAAAACCACTTTTTAATATCAACCATTAAACACAACAAAACACAACACGAATACGTGGCCGCCACGCGCGTTAGAAGTAAAACTTCACATACAGAGGTAAAAGAATATATACATAACTATGTGTGTAATTATGCGAGTGACCAAGTACGCAAGAGAGTAAGTGTGATAATGCGCAAGTACACTAGTGCGCTAGTATGCAATATCACAAGTGTGGAAATAGCGAGTATGTAAGTGTGTATGTATGCAAGTGAACTAGTATGCAAGTGCGCGCATATGCGAGTGTGTAAGTATGCAAGTTCGTGAATATATGTAAGTGTTAAAGTATAAATTTATGCAAGCGTGCAATAATTAAATTATTTAAGTAAGCACAATTTTTGTTTCCTAAACTTTTCATTACCTACCCACTTTTTACGAATATATATACGTCATCGTTTCAACTTGCCGTACCGGTTGTAAAGAAGTTCACTTCAAAAAATAACTGTAAGCACGGAATAAAAAAAACTTCTTCGCATATTAGTACGTTGGCAGCATATCCATCAAATTTCGCGCCTCATTAAAAGTTCTGTGTTTGAAATTGGTGGCAGCTAAAATTGGAATAATTTAGTTAATGGCATTTTTTAAAATAAAATTTAGAGTGTTTTGCAACATTGGTTTAGATCTCTAATAACGCAAGAGTCTCGCCTCGCTCGAAGCTTGTCTAAAGCTCACAAGGCTCGTGACGATGCTTTTCGCGCGCCTGGCGGAGTTATACTGAAACTGGCTGTGCTCTTCCTTACCTCGGTAGCGAGCATATTTCCTGTTCGCGCCAATGAGAAAGAGAAAGTGAGAAAGAGAGTGAGAGCGAGAGACGGGGAGGAAACTCCTTCGCACCCACGCGCGCGCTAAAGATCAAGAAGATAGCGCGGTTCACAGACTCCTGTTAACATTACCCGCCCCGTACGAGCAAGGGAACAGTGTTTTGTTTTTATTTCAGAGCCTGGGTGGGTGAAGAGTGAGGGGGGATGGGGTTGCGAGCACACTCCTGGCGCCCCTCACCCCTTGTCAGTTTGTCCCGGCTAGATAAGAGCGGTTTCACCCCCCTCCGTCCACAAAAACTCTACCACGGTTAGATAAAAACTTGTGATTTACGACTTTTCGGGATCAAGTTAACGAATTCCGGGTGCGATTAATTAGTCCTCCAGGTTAGCTCGCAGTGTGCACATGGGAGACATACAGTGTTAACGTGAAAAAACTATCTAAGTCTTGTAAGTGATGTAAGGTAGCCGAGTACGCGTCTCCGACGCCGGTACAAAAACATTTAAGAATTATCTGAGGGCCGATCAGTAGTTTTGTTTCCGGATTAAGTTTTCAAAAAAGTATTTTTTAGAAGAGTTCAAATGGCGGTATGGTAGAATATCGCATTTCCTCATCCCTTTGGTTATGAAATGCGGAAAGAACTTGACGAGTTTGGCTGTGGCCTTAATTCTATCTGCCGGCTGCTGAACGTCATCACAAGCCAGCACGACATGGGACTGTCACGTCCGTGAGTGAGAAGCACTTTCACATCCGGGGCCAATCCAAACTTAAACTCACGCCAAGCAACATCCAAGACGCAACGAGCTCTTCCCAAGAAATCAAGTAATAAAATGAGGCTATGTGACAAAAAGAAGAGACCTAATTCCACAAAAAAACAACAATTTCAAGTGCAGAACAAATGAAACGTTAGAGCGTCCTAATACTTCTCAATTAGCAATGCAAATGTTTATTTTGGGAACGTTTACAAATGTCTAGACAACAGGGTAAATTTATAAAAAAAAAATTCCTAAAGAGTGACTCACTAATAAGTGAGCGCGTGGCTCCAGAATCTACAAGGGCAGAGAAAAATTTTCTTCCAATATGCATTGGGACATAATTAACCAATTTAGGTAAAAAGGATTATAGGATATTCCGACTATGATAACCTTTAATGCGCCCAGCCAACGCCCGTTTCCCGTGCGCGTATTTCGGAAGTGCACATGGAGTGAGAGACACAGTTGCACTCAGCCAATCAGAGAAGCGCTTGCGCCTGTCGTTCTGCACGCACGCACGCACGCACTCCTATTCTCCTTTCAACAACCCCGGGCCGTTTAACATTTCATGGCTTTCGAAAGGCTTAGCGGGCTGTCAATTACTCGAGCCAATTGGAAGAAACGTATTGTTGGAGCAGTAAAAAGTGTTTAGTAAAATTCACTTGAAAAAATTTAACATTATTTCATTTCAGCACCGGCAGGAGCTGCATGAATCAACGCAGTTTCGTCGACCTGTAACAAATAAATCAAAATATAAAATGCATGCAATATGAGAGTGATGCCAATGATGTGCGGATTGACACAGGCAACAATGATAGCTGATGTTGACGACAAACTGCAAGCAGGGAAAGTGCTGCTTCCGAATGCCAAAAATTTTCACCATTTCATTTTTTGACGTTTGTGTAATTAATTTAATACATGCAATTATGATTATAACAAACGTCTATGTGGAAAAGGTCACTCAAGGAAAATCATTTATTAAATAATAAAAGTTTGACTTCATAAACAAGAACATAATGATAAAATATCAATAGTATAACAGTGTCTCATCTAACAATAAAGGGTCATGGCAGTTGAGTGACATATGTGCCTCCAACCAAGGGGCTCAGGGTTTGATTCACTGCCACATCTAAGCCAAGAGTTCCGCATGTGGGAGAAATGCCTCATGTTATGTGGTTGATTTTCTCAGGGTATTCCCATAACCCAAAATATCAAAATGCTCCCAATTTTCCATTCTCATCTCATCCTCCCCTCATCTGTCTGTAATGAATGACCTACGTCATCGATATATCAGCCTCTAATTATAAACATACAACATACATTTGAATATATTTATATGTTAAAAGGTCTTTTTCTGTCTTTTTCCTTTTTTTTAGGGTTTACCTGGAAATGATTATTTATTTGGTTTCAACATCAACTGAATGTATGCCTCTTTAATGGGGATCACAAGCGTTGTGTGTTACTCACGTTGTAATCCGGCATCAATTATCTGCTCGTGTTGAGATATATTCGGGTGGATTTCTGCAGGTTGCAGAGTGAACTGACAATGCTTCCAGGTCACATTAGATGCACTGGGCTGCCTGTGTTTTTGGTTCACTCACAGTTCATCGCTGTCAGTTTTCATTTCAGCAGGCCTACAGCGTTTCATGTTTTTTACTTGGCTACATTTCATATTCTGAAACTTGATATTCCAGTTAAAACTATATCCGAGTTCGATTTTCCTGAAAATTAACTAATCTGGCCAGGGCGTGGTCCTGAAAATACTGGATTAAAGACTTTTCACTATGTTACTATATGTAGTATTGCTACATTAATGTAAACACAAATAAAAACTAACTTTGAACTGGTTACCTATCACAGCCTTGGAGTATGTGCTCCTGTGTGTACTGCCAAGTGAGCGACCAATTACAAATATTTCCTTGCAAGCTCTGGCATCCACTTGTTCATTAATGGAGAAGTATCATTTTCTATTCCCAAGGAAAAAAAACAAAAAAACATGTTTGATCAGACAGTAGTTACAAATTTTAAACTTAATTTTGCCACAGAAGCATTAATGACATTAATAATAGCATCTTGTGCAAGGCATGTTGCAATGTTGAAGCACGTCATTTTCAGTTTTAGCGATTCTCCGATCAAATAATAAAATAATTCTAAATTATAGAATTTGAGCCCAAATAAAAAATGTAGTTACTATTTTACCATAAATCTGTTTCACTTTAATTTTTAAAAGTGCAGGAAAAACATCCATCTACCTGCAGTCAGATAAATTCCTGCAAGTAGGCAGGAGAACCCATTGTGATAAATTAATTTTATAATTGCATTTTAAGTAATTGTTCCTTATTGCATTTGCAGTTGTATTTAACATAATAAAAAATAATAAAGAAAGAAATCGCATGTGTTTGTGATTAACACTTAGTAAGGTGGTTGTGTGTGATAGTTTCTTCCATTTTTTTTTTTTAATTTTTGTACGAAACAAAAGTTTTCTTACACTAATCCACTTACAAGTATGTTTTCTGTTTGGTAAATAAAAGCACTCTATTTCACATAATGACTCTTTTTGACAGCAAAATTAAGCTATTAATAACTTAATATTGTAAAGTAAATAAACAAATAAAATGTTCATGTAGCTTCCATACTAAATAATCACAAATCATTCATTAATTAGTTCATTTCTTAAAAACATTTAGCGATCGATCTATAAAATTTTGTTGAAACAATTACCAAACAAATTTAACTTATGCGATACAATCAATGTAGAGAATACTTAAGTAAAATGTTTCTTTTTTTAAATTTGTACTGAAAATTAATGAGTGTTCACACAGTTAAAAAGGTTCGGTTTTATTTCGGTTTTCATTAAAACGAAGAAAATGAAATTATGTGACTGTGTAATGTAATTATATTATTCTTCAAAGTAATTAAATAATGAAGACTTTTAATATAAAACTAAAGTATTACCTACATACTATGATAATTCACATTAAATAGTTTAGGACTTACAAATCGCATATTCGCGTCACGTTTTTAACACAGCATCTAACTGATAAATAATGTGAAACGAAAACACGCAAGTAATAATTCACAACAACCTGTCCTTGTCTTCCACTTAAAAAAAAAAAAAAAAAAAAAAAAACCCGGAACATATAGGTAATGTGCCTTGTGAACTGTTTCTCGCATTCGGACAACCATTGTATGCACATTTCTTTTCCTTTAAAATGTTTGAAATTCTAAAATTATCAATGCGAAATTAAGTTTGAATAAATATGTAGTTAACTTTTAATAATTAAACCATTTTTAAAGACAAGACTGACTGTAGGCTCGAAACAGAGATTTAGGAGGTAATTTTCACGTAAATCGGGTACGAAATCCTTCCATTCAATGATATAAGAAGCTGGCTTCTCCTGCGAGGTTTCATCTTTATCAAGGCACAGGTAAGGAAAGTTTCTCTTCAAGGTCGCATGCCGGTGTTAATAAGCGCTGCCGGGATATTTGAACCAGAGGGAGCTAGGGAGGAGGGAGGAAGATGGTGACATGACGTACGCCTAAGACCTCTAGGGCGTACGCTTTCGATACCCAGGGATTGAAGCGATCGCTGCGACGGAGCTTGCTACTATAATAATTCTGCGAAACTGGCCAAAAAATTTAACTTGGGCTCGCGACTTCTATACATTGCATATATTCAATGCTTCTGCTGACACCATCTCCAAACTAGTTCTCTTTCTGAGGTTTTTTTGGCAAATGATTCCAGGATGAATGTGATTGTAACTTCGCCTGAATCTGTTAGAGGGCAATTGCGTCTGGTAACAACCTTTACTGTGCCAAAGAAACTGAATTCGTTAGTTAATTTCGCAATATTTCGGATTTTATGCCACGGACCTTAAATTTTTTATAACACTTAAATTTACGGTATTAGGATAAAGTTTTTGCATAATTATATAGGCTTGCCGTACGCAAACTTTCAATTAAAGTGTGAAATGAAAACATTTATTATTCCCTAAAATATTTACGATACTGCTCCATAGTTTAAAGCACCCGATGAGACACCAATTTTCAGGACAAATGCTTATCCCTACTAACATCCGTACTAAAATCAGCAACACATTCCGAAAAATCTTCTTATGTCAATGTCTTCGCCTTCCGTTGCACATTCCTGGAATGTGGAACGTTGTCCTATGAAAGCTTCTTTCCGGACGTTGTGCATAGTTAGGGTTCTGTGCAGGCTGCAGTGTAGTGCGTGGACTGAAACTTAGAACTGTCATAAATTAGAAACGCACAACTTAGGAACGTCGTAACTTAAATAATCATAAATAAGAAAAATTATAATTTAGAAATACACAATTATAACTTAGAAGCATGTAATTGAAAAAAAAAAAACAACAACACGAAACGCCGTACCACCTAACATAACGCTATCACAAGTTAGAAGCACATAACTTAGAACAGGTAAAGGCAGAAATTTGTTGTGTGTTTGTAAGTTTTGTCCGCGCTCCGCCCAGCGAGCACTTGCGTCGCTCTTGCGCGTGCTTCCCCGACGGCTGGCTTATCGCAATGCATGTCCCGGCCGTCGAAGGGCCGCGACACTTGACACGAGGGGGTTTAAAGCCCCCCCTCCCGAGGTCGTGTTGACCATGATGCACTGCGCCATTGACAGACGCCCGCCTGCAGGGGGATTACCGGGGACGGCCCCCGATGTACGGCCAGCCTCGCGCCGCGCCCTTGCATTCGGACTGCCCGCCGGCGCGTCGCGGCCACACCTGGAAGCCGTGCATCCCTCTCCCGGCCCCGCTAAATCCTTCGGCCCCTATCCGCCTGACGATCGAGCCTTTCACGTCGATAGCGCGCGCCGGGATTAGCGCTTTTACCGCGCGCCGCTCACCGACCTTTCCGCGCGGATCCGGCAAGCCCTCAGTGACTCTGACTCGACAGCCACAGAGTTGGTACCCCCGTGTGTTCGGCCTCCGTCAAGGCCTACCCGATTTGAAGACCGCTCAGCATGTCCGAGTGGCATTTAGGAATGCGCCGAGGCCGTATGAGTAAAACTGTTTCCGTATCATGGTTTTAAAGTTTATCTTTTGGAAAAAAAAAACTCTGAAAAGCATTGCATTACACCTTTATCAGCCAATATAACGTCACGGTTACGATATAGGCCTATATATATTTTTTCATAGTTGGCGTATGTACGACAAGACTTCGGTCCATTTGAGAGCCTTGAGCTTAGAGGCGACACTGCGCTAGAAGCACCAGCGAGCGTCACACTTATCACCCCGCCTCACTAACGCAAATACACCAATGACTAGGCGGGACACTTATGCCTACGTGCATAATCGCCTGTCGTAAAAATCTTATTTTTACCTTGAGTTTCTTTTTAGATATAACGACATGTTTCTGAATAACACCTACAAAGCCTGACTGGCATTCAGTTCCGAGTAAGAAATTTTTTGAAGTTATACTTCTTAAGGCGCGTTATGAAAAAAAATTATGAGAGTGAATTTTGACGATGCGCGCGCACCAAGCTACGAAATTTTCACAGGATTAAAAATGGTTACATACAAATAAAAATTATATACGTGCTTTTAAATCTTAAACTTTAGCGATTGATTTCGAATACTGAACCTTATGATTAAAAACATTTATTTATTGTGAATATTAATGATATAAGTTGTGTTTATAAACTTTTCAAGGGTACTTTCAAGTGTATTTATATAAATGAGGTTATGTTCCTGTATGGAAAATTTATTTGTACTAAATTTATATATTATATTATTATTTAAATAATTAAATTAATAAATTAGAATAAACACTGTGAATATTATTAATTTTGATTATTATTTTATTAAATTAAGTAATTAATTTTATACATGTTTATATTAATATTGAATACTGAGTATTTAACTTTTTAAATTTGATTTAATTTATATTTTCCAACAGTATTTATAATATTAGTCCAGGCATTTAATAATTTTATTTATATCAATATTTGCATGCAAAATTTAAGTCAGTTTTTTTACCACGCCAAGTAAGTACAACTTATAACGCGTGTACATAAGTACACGTACTCCTTTTTACTTTTAATCATCTGGGTTTAATGCCTCTTCAAAAGCGAGGTGTCATTAGAGACAATAACTCACATTGCGACACAGAATAGAGATGATTTGGAGACGGAATTTGTTGATGACATATTGCATGGAACTATCCCAGAATTCTTCTGTAATGATTTAAGTAAACCACGTAGAAGCAAAGTCCCAATGGCCTTACAAGGGGCTCGATACTGAAATGCACTAGCCTCGTCTTGTCTTGACTCCCGCTCACGATAACCCGTATTCCGCCAGTATCGGTACTCTCAAACGAAAATAATAATAAAAAAGGGTAGGCGACATTACAACTTAAAAATATTAAAGAGTAGAACTTGAAATTAACTAAGTGCCCAAACTGAAAGTTTCTCAATTATTTCAATAAAATATTCTATGTGCCGTTCCTAGATATCTTTAAGAAAATAGTTGATATTGCAGTTCCATCAAAATCAACTAAGAGTTTCTCACGATTTTCTCGGAATCAGTTGTTTGGTTCTTAGTCCTTTTGGAATTTCAAGATGATTTCGTCTTTAAATCTCTCATAAATGCTTGGTAGATGTCTCGAGACTTTTTGATAGGAAGTGTGGTGAAACCAAACAGTCAACAATCACATCACACCATTCATTTGTGTTAAATCCCACCGGTTGACCTAAACAGGTAGTACGTGGATTTTCATCGGCCCGGACGTTGAAAGTGCAACATTTGGGGAAGAAAATCACTGTTGCTGATACCATCGTGCAAATCCAACTCGATGGTTGTACTCGTGATAATTTTCTACGTCGCCTCGCTGTTACCACCACTCTAGCTTGTCGTATGTATTGCACGTTGCCTATGCTTCAGATAATTTTAGATTTAGTATTTGACAATTATTTATGCATCTCGCGGAAGCGGCTTACCTGTGAATATTCCATCAAGATGGCTTCCATTTTTGTTAGTTTAGATGTACTGATAAATAAATAAATAAAATTAACAACCCCCATTTTAATAACCGAGAGTAATAAAATAGCCAATAGAGTTTTCACATATAAAAGATTTATGTTATAACTAAATTAGTTACAGTTGTGATAATTAGTTGTAATTATTATTTAGTATTTCGTAAAAAGTAGATTCTATTATTACATATTTATGGATACACGAGCCTCTCAAAGCTTATGTTTAATGAAAAAGTAACGAAGAAGATATTACCTGCTAAACGTTGTCAGTGTTACTCATGACCATCCCTGTATTAAAACTGATGAACATAAAACTAAGAGCAGCCAGTTTGAACAGTCGTATGTTTAAACATTAAGGTGCGAAGCCACAGCTTGATAATTTGTTGCCAACTTGATTGGTTGTACATACAGCGGCTAGGTAAAAATCAATGCAGGAGGTTGCCACGTCAGCATGATTTTACATGGTAGCAGAGAGAAGCCGTTTTCGTGTTCAGCTCATGGTCTGAGCAATGTTGGTTATACGTCCAAAACTTTGACTGAAGTGTAGTGTTTGCATTGTCGAAACAGTTTTAAAGGATTGCGTTGTATGTAAGTGACAGTTTTTAATTACGGACCCAATTCAACTTACTAACCATCTTAAGGGCTCCGTCTACCCGGGAACACATACGGTACTCAGAGCTTCAGGCAATACAACGCAATTTAAAAACCACCCAAGATATCCGAGTGGGGTCTTCTTACGATAAGCATTTAAGAGTTCGCTGAGGGCCGAAAAGTACTTTTGACTACGGATTAAGTTTTTAAACTGTATTTTTAAAAGAGTTAAATGGCTAAAACGCATTATTTCAGAGTAATTTATAGGCGTAAAACAACCAGTTCAGATTCTTGAAAGCACTTAACGGAATTGCAGTACACCTTTATCTTCATTTCTCCGCCATATAATGTTACGGTCACTGCTCAAATTTCACAGAAATCCTGTGACGATGAGAAGACTGCGCTTAGAGTCTATACCGTGCTAGAAATACCAGCGAGCGTCGCGCTTATCACCCCGCCTCACTAACACAGATACACTCTTGAAGAGGCAGGCCTCTTAATACGTGGTCAAGCACCTTTTAAGCAATGTTTTGGGCGTGCCAATACGGCGATGGCGAGGTAAAAACGAGGCTTCAACTACATCACAGCATGTCATCTCCTGACAATTCCTAACTCCGCGATGAAATGCAGCTACGAGTAAAGTTTTTGTTGTTGTTTCAAAGATTGTTTACACATGGGCACAAGCGTGTTGCACTTGAGTTAGTTTCCAGACAACGGAACCTTCGAAGCAGGGGCGCAACAACTAAATTTCCAAGGCGAGGGGGGGGGGGCAATATACCTTTTTATAAAGAATCATCGATCCCCCCTATTGAAGCGGGGGTCCGGGGGTCCTCCCCCGGGAAAATTTGTATTTCAAGGTGGAAAATGATGCTATTTAAGCAGTTTTATTATCTAAAAATTGATTACACAGCACTTTCTTTGCCCCCGTTTGCCCCCACTTCAAGGTTTTAGAGGGGGGGGGGGCAAAATACCCTTGCCCCCCCCCCCCCCTGTTGTTGCGCCCCTGCTTCGAAGGGGTTGAGGGGTGTAGTAATAGTTTGTTTACTCTCCGAGGCAGTTTATCGGTGTCGACCGGGCGAGCGCTTCTCTCGGCGCGGTCACCACGAGGCTGGACTGGAACTCAAACGAGGGACGACGGCGAGGCAGCTAGCTCGTGTTTGCTCTCGTGGTCGCGGTCGCCTCCTGCCCGTCCGGCGCGTGGCGAGGTGGACTCGCGACTTCCTCCTCTCCCCGAACCCTCCCGAGACCTCTTCCCGTGGCCGCGACTGTCTGGCTGGTCAGACTGAGCTCGAGGCGAGTCGATGCACTTTAGGCGGGCCGCACACTCGAGCAACTGTATTCATCACAAATATTTCATGTAATTATTATCATGTTTATCGCATACCAATTCAATTAAATTTTTGTTTCGTCGATGTCATCCTATAAGGAAAATAAGTGCTCATGTTGTACTTATGTGAACGTAACTGGGTTGATCCACTTATTTATGATAGACAGCAAAGAAGTTAAGTAGGTAGTTAAAAAGGCATTGAGTGTCTATGAGGGGAAAATTCCAAAGTTTTTACGGAATTCTTGAAATCTAAACTCAAGATCTCATTTCGGTATCATCAAAATTTACGAAAGTCATTCAAATGTAAACCGGAATATGGTTCATTCGACTCAAGTAGTGACGTGAGCTTGGCAGCAGAGGCGGGAGAATGTAGAGGGGACTTCTATGACGTCAGTGTCGCTATGACTGCACCAGCGTCAGTTACGTTACACAACGCCAGTGAAGGCGTGAAGTCGAGTGAAAATGTGAAGAGGTTCCAAGCCCAATTCAGTGATCCTAGTCTGAGTAAAACCCGAGTGTTCTATTGGGCCCAGAAGTTTCAAAATGGTCGTAATAAAGTGGAAAATCAAAGCCATAACGGCGTCTGGCGACCAGCGCCAACGAAGACAGTATTCAGGTCGTGCGTGAGCTTGTGGAAGGTCCACTGAAGGAGGCATAGGGAGGGGAAAGATTTGAAGACGTCGCTTCCGTCAAACAGTACAAGTACGTACGCAATTGGCCACTGGGGCAATCATCTTTATTTTTTCATGAAGGTATCATAAAAGCTACATATCCGATGGAGAGTATGCATTTCTGCTGTAGGAAACTCTACATATAAATTAAGAGCAGTATATAAATGTTCGTCTGAGCTCTGGTGCCAGTGCGAGGAGCTGGAGCAGAAATCCACCAAAAATTCACGAAAATTCGCTCAAAATTTACAACTTTCAGGAAAATAATCAGTCAAAAAATCTAAAAAATAATAAATCCAAATTCAAAAATTCCACATTCGAGGAAAAAAAAAACCCGTACAAAAATAAAAAATTTGGAATTCGAAAAACCTCAAAATATTTCGGCATTTAAATAACGAAAACATCCTCAAAGAGGCTTAAACTCCTCATCTACAAGCCTCCAATAAAACTCTGAGGACATTTTACCTAGACCAATAGGACGTTATGGCCACCATTTTGGATTATGACTCACTGTTGCAATTATAGTTACGGTCGCCATCTTGAAAATCCATATCTATAAGCGAAAAATATTGGGAAAAAATTAAAATTTATAAAATAATCTTAAAATACAATTGTAATATATTTTAAATTAAAAACGCATTTGCGTCATGGAGCTCGGAGTCTTCGGTTCAAACCCGGTGAGAACAAAATAAAGATGACAGATTCTTCCACTACGGAGCCCACCGACAGACTGATCTCCCACCACTAATACCAATATATATATATTATAAGAGCTAGTATGACGCCACGTCAGCCATCTGGTTTTAGTCTGCTGGAGGCTGCCATATTGGATTATGACATCACAACTACAATCATATTTTCTTCTGCTGGAGGCTGCCATCATGGATTATGACATTATTACTGTCATCTTGTTTTTATCTGCTAGAGGTAGCCATATTTATTTTTAGTGCTTGCTACCAGGAGCGATAATTTCACGTAGTACACACTTCGTCTGCCAGAGTTCACTGCCGCTATCTTGTTTTCAGTACTCGATACTAGGAGTGCTAGTGTCACACAGTATAGGTATATGCCATTTGCTAGAGTATGCCTCGGCCATATTAATTTAATTTTTACCCGCTAGAGTGTCAATCACCAGACCGTCGTGGCATCCGCCATATTGAATATCTGTAATTATAAAGCTAGAAATTTGGGAACAATTCTAAATATCATCAAAAATATTTTGGAATTAATTTACTGATTGATGCGATCGGTTCCTTTGCTTGGTTCGATACTTGATCCATGCAAATATTTAATTTTACATAAAAAAATATTAATTTCAATATATATGGTGGAAAGTCTTAAAAGAGACTTAAATTCCTATACTACCAGCCTCCACTAAGCTGATGATCACATATTGACTGCCATATTGAAATTCTCTAATTATTTATCTAGAAATTCGGAAAAATTCCTTAATTCGTTAAAAAATTACTCATTAATTTTCTGATTGATTTAAAGTATTACTTTTCTTGCTTCGATCCTTGGTCAATGCAAAGAATAAAAAAATTAATTAAATATCGCTTCAATTTACCATAAAAGTGACAGGTTCAAGAAATAAAACAATTAATTTACAAACAAAAATTACTACATAAATTCTACACTACTACAGAAATACTTGCTAAAGTTAGCTATCTAATAAACATTTAGTTCTGCATTGGCTTGAACTCATACATTTTCAGCTCCAAATGGTTTACTGAAGACAGAGTCCAGCCAGATCCTTCTCCTACATAGTATTTTTCTTCACAACAGAGTTTCTCGATACTGTGTTTAACACACTGCTTCACATCGTCGGAATAGTAAATGGAAGTATTCACTGTCTTGAATTCGCACTTCTTCACTTTGTCCTCGAACGGATATGGTTTGCCATATACATAGTCCAGCCACAAATTATTTTTTAAAGATCTGTGCGTTACTACTTCATCTGTAAGCTGATTTATTATGTCCTGCTTGATATTATTAAGTAAAGCACAAATGTCTTTTGACTCACTAAATGTTTTTAGATAATAGTAGTATTTTACGTTACACGAAATGCAGATTTCGCCAAGTGGAATCCGTTACTTAGATTAATGTCCAGGCATTATCGCAATAGGTTGCTGAACATCTATTTTTGTGCTTGTACGCATACGAGTCTCCAGTGTAAAGCGAGGAGTCGAAATGTCTGAAGGTGGTTCAACAGTAGGCGTCGACTTGGCGCTGCGAGGCCAGCTTCGCGCGAAGTCCTCGGCGGAACGTGCTGACGTCATGAAGTAGGTCACCGAGCATGATAAGGGGGGGGGGGGGGAAGTTGGGGGAGTCACGCACCCGGCCCCACCTTTTTCTTCCCGACACGGCTGGAACACGGTTCCTCCATATGAGGTCTTGCGGAGGAGGGGAACATGGTGCGGGTTACGGCCTCCCGGGAGCAATGGTTAGTGGGTGAGAAGGATAGGGAGGGGCAGCATGGCAAGGGTGAGGGGTAAGTGGCGTGGACCACCGTTGGAACATTGTAGTTCCCAGCTAAGTACCTACTGGCTATAATTACCCCTGCTGTAAATTAATTAGACTTTTTTTCTTCTTTTTTAACGAGAGCGGGCAGCCCCACGGAAAAAATCTCCCGCAGGCGGGCATTTTTGTAATGTGTGTGTGTGTGTGTGTGTGTGTGTGAGAGAGAGAGAGAGAGAGAGAGAGAGAGAGAGAGCTCTCAGCATTCGAAATTTTTATTTAATGAATTTTAGCGGTGAATTATGTATGCTTTACAGCGTTAGGGGTGTACGGGCGGGACATTGAATATTTAAGCTCGGTAATGAAAATCTATGCGAAATGGGGCAGGAAAGGGAATGTGGAACGGCGTGGGGGAAATACTAGACTAGGGTTGTTACGGTATCGATGCGCCCAAATTAGTTTTTAATGTTAATTCTTTCGCCGTAATGCGAAGAGAATGAAATGGGTTGTGTCAAATAAACTCAGAAAGCCCGTGTCGCAGATTAAGCCGATGGAAACGCTGAAATGGTTTCGAACAACCAAGGCAAAGCCAGATGTTATATTAAAGGGGTACGCATTATTTTATTAAACAGTTATGAAGTTAAGTTTTGTGTAACTTTTTTATATTTCACCAATTGAAAGGGTTTCTACGCTCCTATCTTAATTGTCTTAATTTTCCCAAATTAAAATCTGCAGATAGCTTACGTAATGCTACATTTTTTCGCTTTGGGTTCAAGTAAAGGCAAATTAATGTGTTTTGAATTTAAATAAGCATAATTTTGCCTGGAGAAGATCTTCCTGACGTATTGAAAGATGAAAAACTACAGTTAATTGTACGTTTTATCTCTGAATACAGTCAGTGGCTGGTCCTTACTGCCTAGTGATTGAGAAGGTACCTGTTATTTACAGCACAATTTTGTCTTTGTAATGGAGACCGAAATACTCGCATTAGAAACAGTCATTAGTAGGACTACAAACGTGGCCAGTGGTTAAGACCGCGACACTCCCGACATGCTCAGTAAACACGCTTGGCTTTAGTTAAATTTACAGGGTGACATTAGAGAGTTACGTTAGTGAGCAAATTTGGGTTACAATGGTCGCACTGATTCTTGAAATGCTGTAGGTCAGCATAATTACGTTCTGTTACACTGCAGCGTACTGGGCGGGATCGCTCCGTCCCAATAGTCTACAACACTCACAAGTAAACATAAGCCAAGCCTTGCTACAACTATTTTACACTAAAGAGCAACACGATATGTTTAATTACTTTCCCCCTAAGCATCCATTTCCGTGGCACGACGTTGTAATACATTTTTGAATGTATTTAAAAAATCTGCTTTCAAACAAAATCTTATTCATACAATGTCTACACTATAGTCTTATATTTGCCCCTCATTTTTCTGAAACTACTGTTAATATAACGATGCGTTTTAATAAAAATTTCTGGGTGATTATTTGTTGAAGCTGTATAAAAGAATGAGGTCACATTAATACATCTAAGTCACAATATGTCGTTTTATGGGTTTTACACGGTAAATATGAAGACCTATGACATTTGTCTATCGACCTTGTGCTCTGAGTCTGAGTAACACGTGGGGAGGGTGCGAACCAAAACGGCATTTTCCAGTTTTAGCCGAGAGAGCGATGTGTTAGGGCTTGGCCACGCTGGATGTGACGATACGAGACGCGACGCGACACCTAGCGACAAATATCAGCGCGACCGTCTCTCAGTTTGCTCAGGAGACGGTCTCGTCGCTTGCCTCAGACATGGATGCAGAAAAGTTGATAAGTGCAGTTTATGCGAAAAATAAAATTCTAATGGGTTACGAGCTCAAGTTGTTTAAGTGATCGTAACCAGAGGGATAAAGATAAAGAGAGAGACAAACAAAAAACTCCCCCTCCCTTTTTCGCCTTTTTAAAGGATGAATTTCGATAAAAGAAAAAAAAATACTATACTCAACTCTACATGCTCCTTGTTCTTTGATATCTCACATCTAATTTTAATTGATTAGGATGTATTAACTTATTCTTCAACGCCTTCATCACGTGTCTCTATAATACAGCGGCAGTTCGCTGTGGCCATGCTGTTGGAGACTGTCTCGTCGCGTCTCGTCGCATTCAGCGTGGTCAAGCCCTTAGCGAGCGCGGCAATCTAGGAACCCGTTCACACAAACGGGTGACACTTAAAATAGAATGCAGAAAGAATAATATACGCCGAATGGACAGAATCTCTCGCGGTCGCAAGTGGCGTGGCCTGAATATTACAAATGCGCGCTACTTGGACAAAATATGAACCACGAGTCAGAATCCAACCACCAAACTTCGGCTGCAGGTACTATCACGGAAAAAAAAGAACGAGTCTTTTAGTACTCGCCAGTGATGTGTAAACATCCAACATCGGTTACGAGAAAATTCACGTGTTATCGCTTAACAAATAGACATAATACGAAACTGTGACACGAAATTTAACGTAGGATTCTTAAAAAATAATGCCGAGCGTGGTAAATATACAAAAATTGTGTTTTAAACAATAAATCATATATAGTCTTTACACTTGCCGCTAGAATTCGCTACCTTGACTATTGAATTATTTGATTAGCAGACCGCAATATTCAACTATATAATGAAACCCCTCAGATAAAAGTGGAATTCAACATTAATTATATTGTTATGAAAATAAATATTCCAGTTGTAACGTGTGTACCTGCGTACACTTGCAAAGTATTGTACCCCTGACTTTTCACGGCATACCACCTGCAACACAGTGAGCTGGGCAGGCTTCCCCCGAATAGACGAGACTATTCTTCTTCCAGCTCGTCAGGAAACCTGCAAGTATAAAAGGGCATGCGCCCAGACTATCAAAAAGCAGAACAACTGGGACATCCAGCCAGGAGGCTGCCTCGCTGCTCCGACACCGCTCGCCGGTCTACACCGTCAACCACCACGGAGTTGCTGCCGCCCGAGGACCGATAAGACTTCGACTGGGTGAGACCTCTCCGAGTAGTAACCCAGGATATAGACAGTTCATGTGGAAGCGTCGCTGGAGTAAGCATAAAATCTTTCAGAACGAACATTAGCTAAAAAACGACGGTTCAGCCACAAGGGCAAAGAGGGCGGGCATTAGCAAACTCCGTGAGGGCCGAGCGAGCGGAAGAATTAACACAATAACGGTACTATCAGGACACTATCGCGACCAGATCGCTACACAGTTTGAACTCTAACTCTACCGCCGGTAACGGAGAATCGTAGCCACAAGAGACAGTGAACAAGAAAACGGACTTACGCGTTACTGCGAGAATGCGGAGAGAACTTCACATGATACCGGGGGAAGAGTAACTAAAATCAACCCATAAACTTTGACAGCGTTACACGACTAGTTGCGTGTATATAATTGTAACCTCTGGCAGTAACTATCTGTATTTGTGTTACGTGTAACATTCAGTAATATTAAGATTAGGTATGGTCCTTGTAACTTTGTAAAGGGTATATCTTTAGTAATTGAAATTGACGGGGTTTTGATCGTTAGCTGTGACGAGCGCACGGCTCGCCACAATTAAGGGTTTTGTTTTGTTTTAATTGTCCTGGAAGCGAGCACTTAGCTTTAATTCGTACGTTTGTGTTCTAGAGCGAACTTGCATCAGCAGTTCGTCTTCACGAGAACCCGACTTGTTTAAGTGTTATGTCAGTTTGAGAATCCATGCAATTCCTTTTGGTGTTATTAAGTTTGTCAATAAATTGTTATTGGATCGAATTTAACTTAGCAACTAATTTCCTAACCACCCGCATACGTCCCTTTTTCCTCCTTGTTAGGGTTTTCCTAGGTCCTTAGTAAAACCCGCGACACAGTGGCAAGATTTAGACCAAGTCCCTTGAGATTAACACGCATGCGCTCTACTACCGTGCTACCAAGCGCGTTGACATTGTACAATAAGAATATGTATTATAATAAGTGTAATGCTAGTGAAACTTGAGATTACTTTATACTATGAGTTTACCAAAAATATTACAGAGTAGTATCACTGAAATAAAAATAAACTTGGCACACCAATACGTTTGGTATGTCCCCCAATCTTTACGAAGGTAACTATATACGGCTTCATGCGGCTACACTTGGGTCCGCCGTCTTTGTGTCACATTTAGGTTCATCCAATTCCGTTCCATTTCCACGAAAATATTCCTAAAAATTGTCGCATACTGAGAGCTAAGATGTTAACACATCAAAAAATTTTAAAACATTGAAAATTATTTTTTTCGACAGCAAATATTTTCGCGGTGGTCCAAACTAACATTGTTTAAACTAAACTTCATGCATTTTCTTAAACCGTCGCATCTTCTTAAGAAGTTTCTTTGTTATTTTGAATAAAAAATAAATGTTCACACTTCAAAAGCATGTTCAAGCCTTGGAAAACACTCTAGACCATAGTCTATAAAATTTAAGCTTTTTTTCTTTCTTTTTTCGTGTTGAACCTGCATCAGTAGTTTTTCCTTCAAACTCTGACTCACACTGTATTTAGTAGACGCATGGACGATGCTTTTCCCGCCCGTGGTTCAAACAGAAAAAAAAAAAAAACAATATGTTTAGAGTGAAAGATATGGCACTTGCGCGCAGGGCAGCTAACTCTTGGCCTGGCAGAAGGATTCCCCGACTGCCAGCCATCCAGAGCTTTGCGCTTGGCTCACAGCAACGACGGCGGCACAGCAAGCTGTCCGGCTGCCTCCCAACCCTCTCTCCGCTTGCTGGTGATGTTTTTGTAAGCTCGGAGCGCAACTGCGTCACGGCGCTCGTGTGTGCGTTCCCGTGCGAGCGTGTGTGTGTGCGCGCGCGTGTGTTCCCGCCGGATCAATAAAACAGGTGAAACGAAAATCAACAATGCCTTTAAGCGGCGAAAGAACGGGCCGGCGAGCAACAGCAACACAACTGCCAGCACGCAGTTGTTCCCGCGCGTGATCGTCGACTCCCAGCACGCGCCAATTTTCCCCAGGACTTCGACGTCGGGTTAGTCAGCTGATCGTCCAAGCTTACTGTTAAGTTCCAACGACACGCGGTTGAGTAAAGAAAACTGCAAGTAAATTAGCAGGAGCGCTTCATTGCACTCACAACGCAGGTCATGTGAGTTTGATTTGCATCTAAAATTTGTTCTCGCGACTTTTTCGTGATTCTCGGTAGTTGCAGCTGCTACTAGGTTTGATCGGTGACGTTTCAGAGTGCTTGGAAATTCAGCACTGAGTCAGTTAACAGGTGGTTCGCGGTACTCTTATGTTCATTCGGTCAGTCACAGTTGAACTCACCATCGACACAGCCACCCCCCCCCCCCCCCCCCAGCTACAAACTGTAGTCATGGAAACTAGTATTGTTCTTAATGTGGTTTCAATATTAGTGAAGCTGTAGGTATTGACTAAAAACTCAGCCGTGAACGTTTACGAAAAAAGGTTTACCAGCTTTGCACTAACTAACCGTGTGCATGCAGTCAAATTCGATGTAAATCAATCAAATTTAGTCATACAAACATTAAGAAGGAATAATTGTCTCCAATGTAGAAATTTATAGTTTTAAATTGATATAATTTTTTTATATCCAATTTCGATTTTATGGTGATTCAGGTATGCCAATTTTCGGAATAGTTGCTGATAAAGTTCGTTGATAATATCAGGTTGATTAATTCGAGCAAAGTATAGTAAATCTACACTAATATTATATAAAGAGGAAATATTTGTTTGTTTGTATTGAATAGGCTCCGAAACTACTGAACCGATATGAAAAATTCTTTTTCCATTAGAAGCCGACATTATCCCTTATGAACATAGGCTACCTTTTACCGCGTTATTTATTAACCACATTATGTAAGCAACATATTTTAATTTTTCTATCCCTGATGAACATGGGCTACTTTTTACCGCGTTATTTATTAACCACATTATTTAAGCAACATATTTTAATTCTTCTATCTTTGTAATTCAGTAACTAGCAACTGTCCGTCGTCGTGGTGTCTTTCTTGACGCTCGCGTTCTCACCACCGCCTGCCTCTGCTCCCGCGCCGCGCCCACACCCCGCTCGGCTAGCTAGGCAGCAGCATTTGACCTAAGCGTCACTGCTGTGCGGGAGTGGAGTCAATGTTACAAAATAAAGTGCCGTGCGGTTGGCTCCCTACGCAGCGGTTGTGTGCGATTTCGTATATTTTTCTTGAAAATATTTTGAATTTTTTATAATTTTTCAATCACAACTTCATATACAGGTTAATTCCTGTTCAACATGTAAACAAATAATTTAGCATTAGTTAATGTAGTATTTAGTTATTTTTTATAATTTTAAAATGCCCAAAAGATCAAGATCTAAACTTTCTAGAAATAGTTTACAGGCTAGGGCAATAATAATACGTCGTGATAGAGAATCTCCGTCAGAAACTGAAAATAGTCTTGCAAGACAGAGAGAATACGCGTCGCAATCGCGTGCAAGAGTCAAGTATGGAGCTTTCGTAGCGGCTTGAAGAACAAAATATTAGGGAATCGAGATCTGAGCGTTCCGAACGCCTTCGGAATCAGAGAGAAAGACAACAGACGTCAACGGCTAGAGTTCGCAATCGAGTTTTAGCTCACAGTAACAGATCGGCTTTCAGATACGATCCACAGATTGATTATGCTCAACAGTCTTCCGTCCAAATCGGAGCCATGAATAAGATCTGCTCTAAATGTTCTGCCAAAAAATGGGTCGATGAACCTAATGGTTTGTGCTGTGCTTCTGGAAAAGTCAGTCTCCCCAATATTCAGGAGCCTCCACAGCCAATAAAAAGTCTTTTGACAAATAATCATTCACTATCTAGACATTTTTTTACCAACATACGTAGGTACAATAGCCTATTTCAAATGACTTCGTTTGGCGCGTCAGAAATTAGAGAAAAAATTTGTATGCCCACTTATAAAATAGAGGGCCAAGTTTATCATCTTATAGGCCGGGCAGCTATATTCAATAAATTAAGTGTTTCCGACGCGGACGAAGTCGCGGGTTTCAGCTATGTATCATATAGTCGTTAATTTTGGCGAATCAATTTTCACAATGATGTACTATTTGTAACGATTTAATAAATCCCACGCGGACGAAGTCGCGGGCCACGGCTAATATTTAATATTTAAGTGCATCAAGTGAACGTGAATAATCTGTGTTTGTTGTTTGTATCCCAATGGTTCAGTAGCTGTTTAGCCCACACGAATTATAAGGGTTATTATTTTTTTTCAGATGAGTCGTTTGTTCTCTTGATAAACGTCATTTTCGATCGTATGTGTTCCCAGCACATTAATGAACTTCATGACTTGTTTTCCTTTGTGGGGTGAACAATATTAAGAGTTGACAGCACCTAAAAATAATATGGCAATGAAATATCACCGTATTCATGGAAAACAGAAGACAGCCCCATACTAAACTTTACAAAAAGTGTTATCTAACTGGACAAAAAACCGAATAGTAATTAAAACAATTTCAATACCAGCCTATGGGTGTCTGTCCTGTACGTTCAATAACATTGTTACTATAATTTTGCCGAGAGTTTTAAGTTCAATTATAAAACTTATGTTCAAAACTAAACAGGAAAAACATTTTTAGAAAAAAACATTTATCCATCTGCCTATCTGAAACGTCTTCGTACTTGTAATTTAAGATAATGTTTACAAACGTTTTAAACAGTAACTTGAAGCCTAATTATATGTATAGCGTAATTATAAATATATATACACACACACATACATATACATTGTAGAAAGACACGTTTAATTTCTGTACTCGTGGCTTTTTCGACCCTAAGGTTTATGTGTGGCTTATGTAGGTTTAAATAATTATGTTAACTATAGCTTAATTTATTCCGGGGTCCAAAATGTTTTAAATAAAGGAAGAAACAAGAGACACATATAGCAAAATTCTATAATTTTTCAACTAAGGTCTCAGAATTCTTTCTAAATAAATCGACATAAATCCTTCAGTGGGGTATAACAAAAAAATAACTACAGAGAGAGAATAACGATCTCTCAAATTCGGATTTTTGATTGCGTCATAGTTGGAAATAAAAGAGCAGGTTTGGTGCCCAGCAAATTCCACTTGCGAGTTTTAAGGATAGATTTAAAAACTCCGGTTACCTGAAATACTTTTCTGGCAGAAATCTCACATGGATGACGTAAGGTTTCTGATGGGAAACTCTTTATCTTCCTCTGCTTCTGGTTATTTCTTGAGTTTAAGGAACATTTTTTTTTCTGCGTAGAACACCCTCAAGCACGACATTATTCATTCTTCACGTTAAGTCCTGCCACGAGTTGGGGATGGGAGGAGGGGAATTTCAGCTCGTCCAGTGATGTTTTACCCCAACGAACTGAAATCAGCACCACAGCCATGAGCGAATTAGCTGATGCGGGGTTCCAGTTCCGAGCCTTTGGCCTGCTAGGAGCAGGGATCAGAGCAGGAGCTCGCGGCCGGGGATTATGGTCGAATGTTCCACCGAGCCGGCGGCATTCTTTTCGATCCCGGAGCGCCGGTTGCAAATGAAAGACCACCCATTCACCCCCTTTTTGAATCCTCTCTGCCTCCCAGCCCCCCCTCGGCGTGCCGACATGCTCGCCAGTGCTCAAAACCACCCCCTCCCCCTCCCGAGCCCACCCATTCACGCGTGTAAACAACAGTGTCATGTTTATTTATCTTCGTTTCAGTATAATAATTTGCGCGTAGCCGGAGGGGACGGTGAAATGTGCAGCCCCCCTTCTACCCCTTCTGACGCGACCCCAACCCTCTACCCCTCGAGGCCGCCGGCACTCGTTACCTGTTGGCTTTGTGCGGGGCGAAGGGTAGGTGCGGGGGAGAGGGTTAATGGAGTGGCTGCCCCCAGCCAGGCTCCAGCCATAATTACGCGCTATCGCATGCCCCAGCTCGCGCCGCTGTAAGCTCTCCCCGGGTGCCGGCGACGTGGCGAAGCGAGCCGCCTCAGGCGACTGCTGCGGTGCGCGCGGCACACCGTCCCTGAGCTGTGCTAACTGCAAGCTGCTCGCCCCACGCAGTGCAAGTCATCCCAGGTGTCGGCAGTAGGCTGGCGCGCTGCAGTCAAAAATATGACGTCATTGACGGGTATATAAACCCGAGCAGCTGGCAGCTACACGCCACACCCAAGTTTAACTATAGATCACTTGAAATTTCAGCACACATACAAGCCTCCACATCACGCCAATTAGCCGATGTAATGGCGAGAAGCTTCTCCCCCCGCCGACGACAGGTACACGTAACGTTTCTAGCAGTACACTACAAGCCAGCGCACACACAGACCCGTGTGCCGAACTTATCCCACAAGACACGCGCCCCGCCCGTTGATCCATGTGATTCTAACAAAAGTGTGGGGGTGCACCTGAATTTACAATGCACCAAGTGAGTTATGGAAACCTCGGTTTCTGGTCTCGCACACGCTAAATGCCCCGGATGGCAGTGTGATCGACCGGCGAGCTTCAGAGTGAGTCAACTCGCAGAACATCGGGCGTTACTCAGGGGGCGCTTCGGCAGACGAGCAGCCAGAAGCTCTACGACAAGACTACTAGCGACGAGGAACGAGCGAGAGGAAGTTCTGCCCGAGCAGTACTACCGGTGGACGAGTTGCTGAACGACTGGAGAACTACTACTACAGCAGGAACGTCGGTCGCAGAGCGAGAACTAATGAAGCGTCGGTAGCATAGCAAGTGCTACTGAGACGTCGGTAGCTGAGCGAGTGGGAGACTCGCTATTCCCGACGGCTGCGGAGCGAGTGACAGACTCGTTGCTAACCTCGAAGAAACTAAGCGAGTTCCGACAGTAGATGAAACTGTTTGTTCAAGACCAACTATTTTAAATAGGCATCTAGGAGCGTCGAAACGAGTATTTTGCAAACTCGTAGCATTTACACAGGGCAGTAATTATTGGAGAGTATTAAAAATAATTTTAGAGTCCATAGTTTCCTTGTGAACTGCAGAATATTAAGTGTAATTGATGAATATCCTTTTAAAAGCAGTTCATTTCGTTCATGGACTGACTCTGAGCGAGTTTAATACTCTCGGGGCTCAGTATTGTAATGTAGATTTTGCTCAGTATTTTATGTCAAGGTTAAATCGCATTAAATTAATTGTTTCCAGTGACGTCGTTAAAAGTTGGTGCAGTACGTGTAGGATTGCTGCAGACTGCTGTGGAAGTAGGAAGCAGTCTACTTCAAGGATTAATCATCGTCACAATAGCAATTTTATGACTGTCAATTATATTTTAATTCAAACTGTTTGAAAGTGAAGGTGACTTAACGTCTTAGTACCGCTATTTACAGGCTTGTCGGTTGTTATCCCAACAGGACGAACGAGCGATGTCTCGTCGACATCGGTGTGATGATAAGAATGCACCATCGACGTCGGACAAGTTTCTGGTTTGACCCTCATCGGGAGTAGAACTCTGGATCGTCTCCAGTGGACCCCTCGATGACCTCGTATCGTCGGGGTACCTCGACTCTCGCATAGCTCGTCAAGCCCGCGTCACCTGACACTGTCAGCTGACTCCTGATCACAGGGGGAGTAATCCCTTGACAGCTCTGTCGTAATATTACTTGCTCTGGAATTTAAACAAAAGGATCTGTAAGCCAACTCCCAATCTACCCTTAAAGGGAGTATATTTGGGAGGACTGGTGGAGGATGCCGACCAAAAGGTTTGAACATAGCTGACACTGTAAGCAATGAAGATTACCGCAGGAATAAACCGCGTGGTTACGAATACAACATTTTTCGTTAAACTCCGACCATTGATGACGTTGTGACGGTATGTACCGTAACCTTTGAGTATGAACACACATTTCGGGCGGTATTTATCGCACCGGTGCTACGTGTATCAGATTATGGTGTGAAACTATAATAATGTATAATGTATAATTTTTATGGTTTTATGTTTGCTATGAAAAAACACAGATATTAAAACATCGACGACACAATTTTTTTACTCTATGTTTAAATGAAATAATTATTGAACAAATCACAGATAATTGAAATTAAAAATTAAATATAGAAATACATATTTAAATATTACTGAAACAAAACAATAGTTCATTTAACGCACACATGAAATATTCAATGGTTGCTTGCCTTTGACGTCACTGAATTTTACCGTGACTCACAAGTCCCGCGGATCATACGACACTGACACATCGCATTTGGTTCAAAATCACCAAATATGGTACGAGGATACCGCACGTCTTGGGTGAGTGTTCACAATCAACCCGTTGGACAAAAACTCATGTTACGTTGCTTGACTGTCAAAATAATCACTAATTTGAGAATTTTGAAATGCCAGGTAAAATTAAATAATATTTTCTGAAATAAATTCTACCCAATTCTCGAATTAGCCAGTAGAATTTTAGTTAAACCTGAAAAGTTTTGTCCTGTTCCCACTTGGTTCTCCTTATTTTTACAGCAAAAAAAAAAAATAACTTTGGCAGCTAATTATGCAAAAAATATGCGTGGAATATAATAATATTTCTTGAAATTTAAACCATTTAAAATTTCAACAAGTTGATTTGTGATTATTGCAAAGATAAAATCATGACCTAAAATTGGAGGCATCCCCTTAACGATTGAAAATACAATACACCGTCATGGCTTTCCCACAGTTCGAGTCCACAGAACTGAAGTCTTATGGGTATCTTGGATGAACCTCATTTGATCGAGTTCTGGCCCCTCTAAAAACTCACGAATTCATTCGCAACATATCACTGGGTACGTCCCAAAATATAAGCCGAGTAGTGATGAAGTGGAATAATTTAAGGAGCTGATGACTAACGTTATTTACAGTAATAAAATTCAAGCGAGTCTTTCAGATCTTGCCAGTGTTGTGTAAACACCTAACATCGGTAACGAGCAAACTCACGTGTTCTCGTGTTTTTAATGTTACAAATTAACTCATAGTACGAAACTCGGACACGAAATTTAACGCAAAATTCTTTAAACTAATGCTGAGCGTGATAAATAAACTGGTAAATGAAATATTCGTTCTTCAAATTCCAATATTTCTGGATGCGAACTACACGCACACTTTGTGTGTCCGTCGCTAGAATTCGCTGCCTGCATCGTAAACGCTGCTTGTCATCATCAAACGCAAGCAGCAGTTAGCAGCAGGAAACACTGGAGATTTGAAAATATTAGAAACGACTCCGATAAAATGACGCTTTGGACCGGATTTTAGACAAAGCATTTTATGACAATAATGATCATCTTGTTAAAATTCACTAAATAGTTAATATTATAAATTTTCCTATCACGTTAAAAAATTAAGTTTCTGTAGAATTACTAAAATATTAACTTGAAACATTAAAAAAAAACATATTATAACACTAAGTTTATGTTTGCATAGTTGTTTTTGCTTAAACTACTGAAATAAATCTGTAAATACTTACTACAAACAAATCTTAACCTTACTGAACTGATTCAACACTATTATATAATATATTAAAATATTATTAAAAAGTAAAAAAAAATCCCATGTCTAACTAAGCCAATTAGGAATATAGACTGAGATAATGCGTTATAATCATTGTCTGTTAGTTTTCTTAGGAATTTTTAAACTTGTGATTACTTTTTACTATGACTATTTTAAGTTACCAAATATATTCCAGGGTAGTTTCACTATCATAAATTATCATTTAGCATACAAAAACTTCGGTATGTCCCTTAATGTTTACGAAATTAACTATATACAGGTTTATGTTGCTACACGTGGATCCGCCATCGTTGTGAGGCATTTCCGTTTATCAAATTACGTTCCATTTTCACGAAATTACTCCTACCAAATGCCGTATACCGAGAGCTAGGATGTTTCTTCGAGCAAGAGTTCTGGAAGACCAAAAGTCTCATGAGATGAAATCACACTGGAAAAACTGTTTGGCGAGAAAATGCTGACTTTTAGTTCATCAAACTGATAGAACTTCAAATATGGCCTAAATTATTGTAGATATAAATTAATAAAATGCGAGAAACAAGGAATTTTCTATTGGTGCTGACCATAAATTTATAGCGAATATGTATATAAAGTAGAATATTTATGATATGATATTTTAGTTTCACTGTTCTGAAGAGAACATATAAACGTTCTTACATCATATAAGAACCAGTAATAATATTACAATTATTTTAAATCAAGGGTAGAAGAGCAACGGAAACATTTTTGCATTCTAATATCTCCAAACTCTCAGGTTCAGTCAACAATTATTGTCTCCCAGCTTTCGTACTATGTATTATGAAATGAGCAAACCATGCTTTGGCCTAAGGGCTAATTCATATAATATTTTCCTACTTTTGTTTAAGCTTCATGTAAAATCTCTGATGTACATAAATACCATGTACAAACAAAGATACTTTTTTTTAGGTGTTTCGATGCGGAGTTCTTAGTTATGTGCTTTTCCAGATTGGTGCCTATTGGCGTTGAAATGGGCCCGAACTTCTATCCCAGCATTGTAGTTTAGTTTTTTTGTATTTGCTTAAAATAACTGAAAGCACCACTTTTGTTATTATTTGTCACTTTTCAGAGTCTTATTAACTCACTTAGAAACCATTCTATCACACATAGAACTCGTCATTCAGCGAGGACTTTACTCAATCCCTTCCAGCGAAGCTAGGATCGCAACTATACTTTGTAGTCGCTTAGTCTTGAATTTACAATTTATTGTTCTCGTTTATGTGAAATGTTCCAATAAATTAAACCTTTGACTTGAATTTAATCAATAAACTGTATTACGTACCATATTAAATGAATCTCCGCCATCTTGTTCAATGAATTACAGTTCATTGCAACGATGTACTTAAAATTTTTAATTTCGTTTATCATGTAGCTTATCACAAGGCTTGCCTTATGAAGTATAGAATCGGCTAAGCATATTATAAACTAACACACAACGTGAAATATAAGTAAAGACATAGTGAAAAAGTCCAGAAGCAGCATTAGTACTAAGATGATTGATAATCATTTTTTTGCACGAAGAGTTACAAGAATCTGTACAAACATGAGAGGAAAATTTTATCTGATAAACATTTTAAGGCTTTCACGTCACCAGTTATGCGCGGGAAAGTTTACGGCGCTATTGCTCATTTTTAATTCGAAGTGCACATGATAAGTAGGTTACTCGTTGTCGGTGGTTACAGAGAGAGAGTTGACCTTGTGGTTGGAAACGATTGCTCGACCGCAGAGAGATAGTGACCGTACTGCAGACTGCATAAAGCCTCAAAGTTTTATCGCTGGAACAAAGAGGAGACTGGAGACATCAGCCGCAGACTCGGCCAAGCATGAGATTTTATTAGGATGCGGCATTTCGCAGTGGCTTCAGGGCCAACACACCCCCGCGCACCCGCGCACCCCTTCTCACTGGCCGCGACAAGGACATGCGGCCTACCACGACGGTCTCTCCCATGCATTCATTTTTCATAACAAGCCGAAGAAAGGGTCTTTGGGTCCACAGGGGGTGGTGGGGAGGAAGCAAGGGCTAAAAATGTAGAAATGACCGAGTGGAGAGAAGGCGGACGTAAAACTCGCCAGAGGTTTTTACGCGGAGAAAATATGTATCCATATTCTGGTGTAAGATGTCGGACCCCCTGCGGAATACATGCATAATAAATACAATACCCGCAGGGGTTTTTGCAAAGGGTTCAGGGATGGGGGGGTGCGGCGGTTGGAAAAGGGGGGGGGGGGGGGGGGGGGGGACAACTCGAGCGAGTGGCGACTCGCGAAGGCCGAGCCTAGCTTGCCGTTTGTTGTGTATATCATGAAATGGCGCTGGGATTCTGCCAGGCATTTTCATTTCGGTTCTTTTTTTTTCTCTTCTTTCTGCTCGCATCCCCTTCCCCCTTTCCCTTAAGACCATCGCGAGATTCCTCTTCTGCCATCTAGCAAATTATAGCCGCCCTGCTGGCTCCTTTTTCTTTTGGCTCGTGCCGATAAATAACGGCGGGGAAGGAGATAAATAAACCAGGGTGACTGGACGAGCGCCGCTAGATCTCTCTGCCCGAGCCGCACCTCTGACACAATTCAAGCGAGACAACCAATAAATACATACACTGTTCCCACGTGATTCCCCACCTCCCCTTATCATAACAACGCAAGGACCACCTGCGCAGTCGTGACTCGAGGCGAACTAAAGAATTACTCAGTATGGCTTTGTAACGCTCTCGCTGTTATGTCGATAAGGATGAACTGCTTACCCTATATGTAGTAGGGGAAGCACTTCGCTTCTGGATCATTTTAGAATAGTCAAAAATGGATCCAGCCAGAGTGCCTCCCTTCTCCTCAGACGTCATCTGCAGTGCCCCCCCCCCCCCCCCCATTTTGTAGTCTGTAGTGTGCTTTTGGCGGCCATCTTAGTTCCGAAGGTTCGAGGTAGATGTCGGCAGTGACACCGATGATTTTGATGTTGTACTAAAATCTGAATTGACATAGCCAAGCTTTGAATCGAGGGACACAAGCATGTAAAGACTAGAAAATGTTTTAAAATTTGTTTTTATTGACAAATAGTTTCAGGCAGTTGACAAATGGTACATTTATATTTGTACATTTGTGGGAAGAGGCACAAGTGCGCATTCCCAAACGTTTCACGCTTTACATTCACAAGGCCATTAACATTTCATTGTATTTACAGATCAAAATAAAAAGAGGTAAGGGCCAAAGTTTGGTTGTAGAGTTTTTTTTTTACCATAGTCCGTCGGGCCTTACGAGGATTTTAAATAAAGCCACGTACTTACTAAATAAGGTGTTTGGGTGTGCAAGTTACAGTCAACTAAGTTCATTATGAGCCAGACCAAACCTCGCCGTTTACGTCGGGAAACACTGAAAAATCAATAAATATGCTTTCTCTACATTAATTCCATGGTTCGGGTGAGCGAGTTGTCTTGCAATACGTCTTATACACCAATCCCAAAGGGGTTCGGAATATACACAGTTGGTGACTCGGTGAAGTGCTGTATCACAACGTCCACAGCTTTCACAACGATCATCACTGTCCAGGGAAATTTGATTTTTTTTTTACTTTTTTGTAGGAGTGAGATCGTTGATGAATGCATTTGCCGGCGCTCGGAGATTTGTCGATAAATCGACGTCCGCTATGTTTTTCCATATACGTGTCCAGTTGAAGTATATCCATTTGATTTGTACTCTGAGATTAATGCTGACTTTTTGGCAATATTTGTAATATAACAGCAGGTAGATACACACACCGTCGGACAATTCACTTACTGCCCGGCGCAACTCTTGTACCGCTAGTACATATCCACACTGCATGATGCATCCACTAGGCTACGAGATTAGTTGCAGAACAGGGAAATAAATAAGTAATATATGATTCCAAAGTATATATTTGAGACAATCGTATTAGTGATGTATTTGGGGGAGCGCCATTTAAATCTTAAAAATAGTTTGCCAGAGGGCACCATATTTAGTTCCATCTCAGGGTCTTACAAGCTACACTCACAAATTTAAGATGTCACATCCACCGATGACTTACCCGTGAGATTCTAACACAGATAACTTTGCACCGAAGATCGGCGCCAGCTAGGATTCTTACTTAGGTTGTCATAACTCGACTCACTTGGCCGTAGAACAATGTGCGAAAACTGCTCAAGACTTTTGAATCATATTTTGGCTACGAGTAACATTTCAGAAAATATTCTGCTTGCGATTACATTTAGTTCAAGTAGTAATGGGTAAGCCTAATTTTCTACATTTTGGATTCCAAAAGAGAGTTTCGAATATACTGCTAGAATCCAAATTTAGGTCTCAAGGGTCCAAAATAGTTTTAGGAATGGTGTTGAAACTTGTAAATGATCAATTAATTAATCAATTTATTTATATAATTTACATTTTAAAAGTGCAATATATTGTAGATGGATGAATAAAATAATTGACTTAGTAAACTTCAGAGATTATCAGTTGAGGATTTTATTGGTCCGTTCCTAGTTTTATGAAAAAGAAAACTGCTAAGAAATGAATCTGTAGCATGCAGCACGACGTAAATAACCAGCTGTTAATGTCATATGAGCATAACTGTAGCTATTCCCCAATTTTTAAACTTTATTGGTTTTATGCTCTGGTATTACTTCTTTTGAAATAAAATTTTAAGATCAGTGTGAGTTTGCAATAGTTTTTATTATCATTGCAGCAATCACACTCTAAATATGAAAATGTTAAATGTACTGCTAGTCAGAGGAATTTCACAAAAAAAAAAAGTGTTCAAACTGCTTCATTTGGAATTTTCATGTACAATTTATACTAGTAGAGAATTTCGTTAACAATTTTTGGTTAATAATCTTATGCATTCCCCTACTTTAACATTAAAGACACGGAGCATCTTCCGACTCTATTACTGCGCCGTAAAAACGGCAGGGTCCCCACTTTCAAGCCCCACGACGCGCATCCAAGAGGGGGGGGGGGGGGGGGGGAACTGCTTGCCAGGCAAAACCCTTAAGACCAGAGGCGATTAAGTATACCCAGCGCGTGCTGTGGTCGCCTCTAGCTCTCTCGCGCTGACGGTCCTGAAACCTTATGCTCGACGTTCGATTTGAGGTCCCAACCCCCTTCTTCATGGTCGAAGCGGGCGATAGTTGCTAGTCGAGGAACGCCCTTGCGGTAGAAGCAACCGTGGCTAAAACGCGTGTTTTCAGTACAATTTTTAGGCATAAAACAATCAGTACAGATTCTTGAAATTACTTAAGGGACTTGCATAACACCTTTATCTTCATTTCTCCGCCATATAATGTTACGGTCACCGCTCAAATTTCACAGTTATCCTGTGACGACGAGAAGACTGCGCGCCAGTTCAGAGACTTGCGCTTAGAGGCTATACCGCGCTGGAAATACCAGCGAGCGTCGCGCTTATCATCCCGCCTCACTAACACACATACACCCCTGACGAGGCGGGCCCCTTAATTGTCCTCGGCTAAGCTATTCCTCCTTGTTAAGTCTCCGTGCAGGCGCCTGGGAACAGAATACCGACCTCGCTTACAAATAACACTAATTTATTATTTTTATAGATCATCAGAAACTTGAAAATAAACTGCATCCCATTGTTTCATAGAATTTAGGACATCTTATTGGTGTCTCAGTTAAGAAATGTTTCAGTAAATGAAGTGATAGGTATGTTTGATATATCCCTTCAAACTATGGTCATTAACTAAATGAAATTTTTTGACACCATAACTGCCGCAATTTTTTTACAAATCTTTTCCAAACTGATACATAAATTCTAATTGTGGCACCATTTCTGTACCCGTATCTTCCGAACTACAATATTCTCTAGTTAATGGATATGGGTGAAATGAAAAAATCTGTTATCCTAATAGTAAAAGCTAAATGTGGTCAAATTTTGGTGGTAGTCGTTACTTAAAAATATATCGACTAATTTTATAGCAATATTATGAACTCCTGAAATATACAAAATTAAGGTAATTCATTGGAATCTTATACGGCGACTGTTCTACAGAAATGATTGATATTGATCCAAGTCTAACCCCCTTTTATTCCGTAAACATGGTTGTGCATAAAATCAATGTTAAAATATTTCGTAGAAATTGCAGTAAATTTAGTTTTTCTATACCATCATGTATAACATTAAATTAATTTTCATTTACAATTCATACTAACCAGAGGGAATTTCGCTAAGAAGACGAATCTGAGCATTTTATACAGAATAAGTTGATTACTAACGAATGAATTTAAGGATGCAATCAAATTTGAAAAAAAAAAAAAAAAATTACAGCAACATAGAACACCAGCCGTGTGCACGATGTCTAACCTATTGATTTACGGTCATGTGTATATGAAAGAAAGAAATATATTTTATTTCTGTCACAGATACATGGCGCAACGGACAATAAAAAATAGTACTGTGGCATTTCGACGGGAGTTTATAGTTGTTTATATTTATAATATTATGTTTCACAGGCATTCCTTGCTTTAAATATAAATAATTTACATAATTTACTCTAAATAAATGTTTATCTAAATTCCTTAAATATTGTTTACTAGAAATTTTGCATAACTTAACATAAACTAAAAAAATTTATATGAAAAATATTGTTTACATGCTGATAGCTGACATGGGAAAAATAATTTTTTAAAATAATTATTTACTACCGGTATTGATATATGTTACGACACAGCGTCAAATAGCATCGGTGTGAAATCAATGCGTGATGATTAAATTATTTACCTATCGCGCACATTTGTGTGCATGGTCTGCTGTGCGCGAGCTATCGATTTTTTTTAAAAATCGATAATCCAGATTTTTGTAAGTTCACTGTAAAAAAATAGAAGCTGAGATTTAAGTGATGGACTAAGATGATGTCTTTAAGATGTAGCTCGTGGAAAGTTTGGAAATGAAGGAGTGTTTAGAGGGAAGAAGGGAAGGGGGGACCAGATGTAAAGAACATCATCCACACAGTGACTACATTTCTGGTTCGTAACCGACCTCCCTCCGCGGGGCGGGGTCCAGCGAACGGCGCCCGCAGTTGTTCACACGGGGCGCACATCCGTCAGCGGCAGGACGCGCCGCGCGCCATTACGACGTCACGAGGCGCGACTGCAGCGCGGAACATCACGCCGACCTCCCGACGAACACGTTTATTCGCGCGCGTTCGCACATTTCGCCCGCGCCGTCCGCTGTCCACGTCGCCTTGTACAGCCGAATATATATATATATATATATATATATATATATATATATATATATATATATATACATACACACATATATATGCAAGAGCTCAGTCGCAGGTTGGTTTACGCTGAACTGTATCCAACACATTTTCGTCTTTTGTAGGTTTAAAAATACGTGGTACGTACTTCTGGGCAGTAGTTGCCTTATACTTTGCGACGCCCTGTGCTATTTACTTTAATGGAGGCACTCCTCTGGAAAATTTGAATAATTTGACTTTTTTTATAAAAACGATATCAACCCAACCTGTCAAGTAATTTCGGAAGACGGTTTCGCTACTTTATTTTAGGATATTCTGACACTGCAATGGACGCATCGTACTGTGCAAATGATAGAGCTGGGTGAAAGGTGCAAAATATTGATTTATTCAAACACCAAGAATAACTAATGTGAACATAGGAACACATCTTGGATATCAATCAACATATTAATCTACAGTCTCTGCTACCAAAATGCTCCTTTTTTATTTAAAAGGAATCAACTGCAACATAATAAAAGCGGCACAGTTACAAATGTCTTGAAAAGAACGAATTCACAAACATGATAAAACTTAGCGTATGGCACATACAATAAAATATTGCATAAAAATACCGGGACCTAACAAGATAAATATTAAGTGTCCATGGAGCTAACAAACTCTTAACTATGTTCAACAGCTCAATGCTAGTGACCAACCTTCAAAGACTAGTAGTGAATGAAACCTTAAAATTACACACTCAAAATCGCATTTACTCAGTTAATTAAACAAGCAAAAACTATTAAAAATTTAGTGCCAATATTATCCAATTCCAAATAATACTTAAAGCCCAAATGATTTTTAAAGGCAAGACAGTATATGACAAGCATTAAATTGTAATTAAAATTACATTTAAAGTGGATACAGAAACGGAACCCGACCCTCGATGCCTTCGACACAATATATAACTCGGCTGATAAATAAAGTATAAGTAACTGACAACGGGACTTACTTGCGGCCCTATGTGTTGTTACCAGGCTGTCCACTGCACTCGCTTTCCAAGAAGCCTAGTCTCGCCGATGGCGGGAGTCATCGAGTTCCTGCAGAAGTCGTAGTCGACTTCTCGATCGCAAGGGCCTCTTGTATAACTGCTCGATGTAACAGTCGACCACTTTAACTCCTAGACAACTGATAACGAATAGTAAAGGAAGGGCCTTACTATGTCACCATTCGCTAACATCTGGCATTCGATAGTAATTTAAAACGTCTTGGTTTTAACAGGAGTGTTGAAGCTTTGATTTTTTATTGCATTCAATAGACCATACATAATGGTATAGAATATGTCATAAAAAATACAAATAAACATAAATACAAACACACAAACAGGTACAAGAACAGTATTAAAAACATATAAAATTAAAATAATATAACAGCTGCACTTCCATGAATAAGCACCTATTTAGATAATATTATATATAAAAGAAAAGTAATACATAATTACAGTAAACAAAATTAAGTATATATATATAAAAAACAGTAAAAAAAATAGTAAAAAATGTTACGAAGCTACCTCCTGTTCATAATCATCTATATTATAAAAAGCCTTATGTGATAAATAAAGAAATAATTCTTTTTTAAATAAATTATATTGCTCCATATTTTTTAGAGCTGATGGTAATTTATTAAATAATCTAATACCAACATTTATAACTGACTGTAAAGTTTTCTTCTTATGAACCCTTTGCAGATGAAAGCTATAAGCAGACCTTTTTTTTAAAATATGACTCGTATCCACTCCAATTCGTACTAAGTCCTCTTACGTAACTTATTGTAAACACTCTAGTGAACGCCATAAAAAAGTTCTCAAATTTAAGAATTTTACTCCTCTGACCTCTAGGGATTCAAATAAACATAGTATTTTCCTTGCATAACCGTAACGTAACACTCTTACGTCTCTTACGTATCCTCGCTGAATTAAACACACACCAATACCAAACCGAGATAGCACTCGCCACTACCCCTGCCACTCGGGTATGCTAAATCCTTACGCCACTCGTCACTCATGCGTCACATACGTCGGAGATCTCTTCAGAAACGAAAGTCAAACGCCAGCCACACTTGCAAAAGTTTCTATCGCCCAGCGCCCGAGAAATATTCAAACACTTGCACCTGTGTTTAGCGAAATAAATATATTTATAAACATTTAATTAGTGATGATGACATACCATATCCAATTTTCGTAAGCGGCGTCCCGGGAAACGTAACGACAGGCTTTTTTTTTGCCTGAACCGTATGTTTTGCTGTCTAGCTGGTTGCCTATACACAAGGCTTCGTGCGTACGACACAGCGCCATTCACTTTTTCTAGCCCATGACCAGCACATAAAAATAAAGTAGGGCGGTGTGGGAGAAGGCCAGGAGGCACAACAATCTCACCCCCCCTCCCCAAAAGTCTAAGGACTGGTCCTTCGAAATAGCAAACAATAGGCTTGCGCAGGCTTAACTTGCAAGCAACTTCAATGACCACTCCGATAAGGAAAGAATACTAAACAAGAGTTACATAGGTAAGCCAACATAACCCTAAAACCTATGAACACTAGTGATTGGGTCAATTAAATTTTGTAATGTTTTAATCGGTTTACTGTCCTTCGGCGCGTGTAAAAACTACCTGTGGTCCAATGAGAAGGCAGTTCAAATATATTATTGTATGAATTCCAACATCTCTCTTATAAATAAAGCGTCAATTTTCAGGCGTCTGCTGATCTATAGTAGCAACACAGCCACTTGTTTAAAACAAATTCTTGCCTGGTAGTGAGTGTTAAAACAGCCACCATTTCAAAAATTTGTTAAGTTACTTGATTTCTTATGATTTTTGTGAAAAACGTTTACACTGTTTGGACAGCTGAATAATTAGAAGTTTGTTTTGCCACCGATGCTTCATAAAAAGTACGAAAATATAAATCTTCAAGTGCCTACAAAGTCAGGTTTTTTCTCTTTTATTATATCATTTCTATAATTCAATTATTTTATCTAAAATAAATAAATCAAGGGGTCTATTGTAAAATATTTAGCATAAATGATTAAGCTATTTTAAGTTGAATTGTGTGCTGGCCAGCAGCCTTCGTTAAATCTCTATAATTAGACCAGGAAACAAATTATTCACGGAAAGAAAAAATTCTCACAGTGAAAATAATGAAATTTTGCTGTTAATGATATTTGTATAGACATTTTTAAATGAACACAGCACCATTGGACTTATGTTGAACTGAGATTAAAACACCATCGCGTTTTTTTCTCTCTATCTCTCCTTTCTATCGCTCTATATATGCACACACGTATTTTACACAGTTTTTATTTATTGGCATTTAGCGTATTTGCTCTATATTTTCCGCAAACAATACAATGTTAGAGATTAATGTAAGTTTTGCTTGACATGCCGTATTAATAAATTATATTTTAATAATATAATTTGAGTCATCAACTTCAGCATATCGCCCGAAACACTTAAAGGGATATTTGGACCGAAATATAGATATTTAACTTGCGGATATAAAGTGCACACTTTACTCATTGGTGTATAAGATTTTTGTACATTTAATATATCATTATTATAAACATACTTTTTTAATTTAACAAAGTTTTTCTTCATTCAGTGTGTCTGGTTTTACTTTTACCGATGCTAGTAATTCATAAATTTACAAATACGATATAAAATATAATAACGAGAAGGAAAAAAAAATAAATGCACGTCAAGTTAATGTTTAAAAATTAAAACTTGAATTTCATGGAACACTTTTGTTCAGTTAACATAACATATTTACTAGAAATAAAAATTAATTGAGCTTTTAATTCACTGTTATACAATACGTTAAATTTATTAAGCTTTCTATAATATTTAAACTTTCACTATAAACCATTGCCCACACATATGTGACCACATTAATCATACAATCATCACGAACACATTGGAGAACACTAGCTGAAAACACGTTTAATTTACATTACGTAGTTGCGTAGAAGTAATCATATTCCCTGCACGTAAATCATGCTAACAAAATATCAGTATCTGCCTATAACAATACAAAAAAAATTTCTATCATTTTACATAATTTAATAACATGTTTTTATTTGTTACTTGCGTCAATTAATTCACACACACACACATTTGTCATAGATGTGAATAAACAAGCGTCTGTACGTTTCCCCGAACCTTACAAATGTCTCAAAGAAAACATAGAAGAATATTACTTTCATTGACAACACTATATGAAACGAGTTACTGAGACGAACTATTTAAGGAATATATATATATAAAAATAAAGGCGACAATATAAAAATTGTAAGTGATTTTCAGCAGTCCGAAGTTTTTCTGTTGTGGTAAACTCTCACAAATGAACATGGTGGATATATGGTGGAGAGTTTCTACAAATTCGAGATAAAGATACAGAGGAAAGCAGTTTTTTTTCTTTCTTACATCCTCAAAACACAACACATATAAGTTTAAAACATCGCCCTTAGGATTTATGGTAGAAAAATACAATCACAAAAATAATGTGGACTTGGCACGAGAACACGAGTTAGAGGTTTCGAGTGTAACCCAACACACCCTTCCTCCCCCCCCCCTCATAAAAAACTAGGAAAACAGCAAAATTTTCTGGGGATATGATGCAGGAAACAATTTTTTTTTGTCGAGTGTGAACGTTTGTTGTAGTGGGGGCGGTTGGTGAAGGGGGGGGGGGGGGTTAAAGGAACGGCGAGAAAAATATAAATGTTTATCGCTGAAAGAAGCCATAATTAGTCCGGGTTGGCACCCGGCTGACAGGGCCATTTGGACTCTGCGTCGTGGCGGAAGCGCCGCTGGGTGATGGGGGGGGGGGGGGGGGGTGGAGGGGTTTGCCGGGGTGTGCGGGAGTTTCTCCGGCTGCGGCGACGAACCCCTCTTCGGGGTCGGCATGGCGAAGTCCACGACGTCTGCAAGAAAAAAAATATATATATGTATACATCAAGGCGTCCCATAACTCAACGTGAAGCCGAGAAGAGCATATAGCCCAGTTAATCACGGTTCTGAAGCAAACAAACCCAATTTCCAAAAAGTGCACCAAATAATTAGAAAGAATTACTAAAAATTGTTGCTACGCAATCATTCATAACCTTACAATTCTATATTGGTATGATTATTTCATGATCCAATTTTATTAGTTATGTTATTCCAATAATAGGGTTACTGTTTCGTTTACTCTTTTATTAATTTTTACTACAAATTGGGTCAAGGTTCACAAAGTCGGAATCTACACAAAAAAAAAATAATACTAAACGGAGGCGGGTCGAAAGTTGCCGAATCATAGAACTTGCAGAACCGAAGGATGCCAGATGAAAGTGAGCAAACGGTTTTTCACTTTTGCAAAAAAAAAAGCCGCATACACTCTTGTTATTAGCAATCGATTTAGCAAAACAAACCGTAGCTACATAAACATGCTAATGATGAGAGTTTAGTAACGTTAAAGTTCGCTTGGAAGAAGTAATAATTGTTGTATTAAGATTTGATAATACAATCGGGAATGAGAATGAAATGCAACTATATTTTAAATGGTGTCACGGCCCTCAGGCGATAGCCGCTGCGGCGAGTTCCGTCTTTTGTCACGAGAGCTGAACCACGGGATTTGCGCTTGCGGGAGAAGTCAGAAACACGACCCGGGCGCCGTTATCCGCTACCAAGCCCGACGAAATAGGTCAATGGTCGTGCATGCATGTTTTGCGAGCGCCCAGCAGGGGAGCCATGACCCTCTCCCCTCTCCCCGTCCTCGACCATCATAAATATAGTTTATGAACGAGTCTTGACCGTCTCTCTCTCTCTTGACCGGGAAGCGGGCCATTCGCCGCCTTGAAACCTTGCCAGCCCTTGGCGACGTCGGCAGCGGTGGGCAGGACATCGCAGGACATCGCAGGACATCTCAGGACGCCAGGACACCGCCTTCAGCGGGCTCCAAGCGCGACTCCTGATATGGGGGAGGGGGAAGGGGAGCGACAGCCCCTCCCGAGCCCGAATTTCATTATTATATTTTACTAGGAGCTCGTAAGGCGCCTAAGGTGCCCGTTATTGTGCAAATAAATTTTTTTACTGACATATAAAATATATAACATATACAATAAATATTATATATATTATGTATAGTACATTTTTCTATTTCTCGATAATTTTAGGAGCAAGAAATGAAGTGACCACAAAAGAAGAATATAATATAAATATTCAAAAGTACGTAACTAAAAAAAAATCAAATCTGCAAAAAAAAACGTTCGGGTATAGAAACATATTTAAATAAAAGACAAAACTACAAACGGATATTTAATAAAAAATTCAACTTTTAAATATTTAAGCACATTAATAAAGAAAAAGAAAAGATTTTCGAAAGGGCATAGGTTTAAAATTCAAAATATAATAAAAATATTCCCAGTGACATAACCTTAGATTGCCAAAAAAAGAGGAAGGTTTTCACAGTTTTTGTTTATAGCTAAACGTTTTGAGATATAAGAATTTTTAGTAATTATAAGCATAGTTATTCGTAAGGTGCTAATGATGAATTTAACAAACAATTACATTTAATAACTACGGCGTATTCCACTTATGTAGCTGTATTGTTACACTTCCAATTTATATTTGTGATGATATTTGTGTGTGATGACCGTAACAATATATAGTTACACCACACCAAAAAGTTGTGAACCTCCATGATATCTGTGTAGCATGTTACCAACAGTTAACTGCGAACAATAAATGAAAGCACATATATTTATGACTTAAAAACACACGCTAATACTGCACAAACCTAAAAAAAAAAAAAAAGCCATAAATCTGTAAATCATACATTTCACTGTATGGTGCCAAACGCTGTTTTGAGTAGTGTGCTCAACTGAAAAAACAAACAAACCAAGGTATATACGATTAATTATGTACTTAAAGCCTTGCAGAGAATTCTACTCGAGGTGAGTAGTAGTTTCAAAAAACGAAGTGGCACGTTTTTAAATTTTTTGATAGTTGCAAAGATTAATTCGGATCAGATGCAGAGCAGACCCAAACTACATCAACTAGTTACTACACGAACACACTGCCTCAATTGATATTTGATAATTGATTTGGAAGTGCCTGGTCTAACTGTGTGTTAAAACTAAAATAATAATAATAATAATTGATTTGAGGGGTGGCTTTCATTACGTATTAGGGACAAAAAAAAAACAACAAAAAAAAAACAAGCCATTGGATGTGTCGACTCAGATTAATATGTTCACCATTAGCGCTGGGTGAGAATACTAAGTTTGGCGTCAGTAATATATTTGAGTGTTTGCTTGCGCCAGAGTTAAACATGCCCATCACAATTATTCGCCGTCAACTTGTGTGAAAAAAAAAAAAAAAAAACCAGCACGGTCGTTTGCGAGGCCGGTTTTAAACGCTTGCCGTTGGTTTACTACCCCAGTTTCTCCATCCGCGGCCCTTGCTTGGTGGGGGGGGGGGGGGGGGGGTAGGGGGTACGAGGTGGCATTATCGCAAAATGCTCGCGCACACCGGCAGTAAACCTTACACTCCTTCAACCTCCTCGAACACACTCGCGGCAGGCGAGAGCTGGCCGATAGAAAAGTCTGCCCCCCTCCTAACCATTATTACATTACTGATACGCCATTTATCCTCCACTTCCCTCCACCACACCAGCTTCTCCCCAAGGGTTCCGCAGTTATCGTGATCTGGGTCACGCACGTGGGGTGGAGCGATCTTTCCATAAATTGGGCGGGAAAGGAAAAGAGTTCCTGGGTTGGGAGGGGAAGGGGGCGGGTGCGACGCGTCTAGATGGTGAAGAGGGGAAGGGGGAGGCTCAAGTTTTGCGCGGGAAACCGAGGCTGATTACGAGCACGTAAGAATCCAATCAAGGGCGGGGAAAAAAATATCCGAGACAAGGATAAGGAGAGTCAAAGGGGGCAGTTCGAGTGGAAAGGGGAAGGGAAGGGGAGTTGTTTCTGGTGCAGAGTCCACGTTCTGTTATTTTGTTAACAAATAAATCGTAGCCGCGTGACTACTACCAAGAAATGCGCCACCTGTGACCACGATGAAATGTAATGACGGCCACTGTTTGCTCGAAGTTTTTTTTTTTTGTGGTGCCCGTTGCCTACTTTTCAAGTAATCATATATCTAGCTTCTGACACTTCTTGACTTTGTTGAACAAACAACCCGCATGAGAGAACCTTCATATTTAGTACATTTATTATTCATCTATTTGTTTAAATTTCGAATCCGGGTTTTACTGACACAATATAACAAGCGTTTGTATTCAAATGCAGTTTGAGTCAAGTAACGTTTTTCAAATTTGACAGTTCTAAAAAGCAGTACCTATCTTTCTGCCACTATTTTATGTCAACAGTGTTTGTAAACAACTTTTATATGATTGCCAGTGTTCGTAAAGAAGCGTTATGTGATGCTTTGCAAGTAACAGCCAGTGTCTGGCTGTCACGCGACATCGCGCCGTGTCACGCTGCTTTTTGTCTGACTCTCGGTGTGCCTAGCCCAACCGCGGCTCATGCCGAAAACTATACGCCTACATCACGCGGGGTTTCAACCATGCAAGAAGGGTAGCATGCATCTTGTGCTTACCGGGGATTGGCCGGCCATGGCAGAGATTGGTGCTGTGACAAACTCCGTTATCTTATCTCTGCACTATTAACTAGTTACCAGGGGCGCAACAACTAAATTCCCAAAAGGGGGGGGGGGGCAATATACCTTTTTACCTTTTTATAAAGAATCATCGATCCCCCCTATTGAAGCGGAGGGTCCGGGGGTCCTCCCCCGGGAATATTTGTATTTCAAGGTGGAAAATGGTGCTATTTAAGCAGTTTTATTATCTCAAAATTTATTACACAGCACTTTCTTTGCCCCCGTTTGCCCCCACTTCAAGGTTTCAGAGAAGGGGCAAAATATCCTTGCCCCCACCCCCCCCCCCTGTTGTTGCGCCCTGCTAGTTAAGCTGGACCCAGGTCAAACCTACACAGACACAGTGCAAACCAGGGTCTAGGAGAGGAGTCGGGCTATGCAGGAAAGTTTCTACCATGCGTTGGACACGACGAGGTGGTCCGAAATAGATTTCTCTGAGCATCTGGCTTTTGTATAACGAGGGCCGCATGCGCCCCTGGTGGTGAGCGACTGTGCTTTCGTCACTCATGCGGTTCCTGAACCTTATAAATAAAGCATCAAAATATTGGGTACTAAAATTAAATGAACTTAATTTTAATCCTATTTAAAGTTATGCTCATCACTGACTCACTGAGTTTGTAGCGCTAGAGACATGTATACGTTGGAGACATGCGTATCAGGTAGCACAAATACTAGCCAACTCCATAAAGAGTTGCATAAAACAGAAAATGGAAGTGTAACAATTGAGTAACATTTGAATTACAGCTACATAAGTGGAACACGCCTTAATTATTGAATTAAAAGTGTTAGTTGTATACATAATTTTTCAATGGGCGCCTTAGGCACCTTACGAATAACTAACTATGCTTAAAATTACTAAAGAGGCTTATACCTCAGAAAGATTAACTTTAAACGAAAAACTGTGAAAATGCTTTCCTCTTTTAGAATTCTAAGGTTGCGCTAATGGGAATCTTTTTATGATAATTTTGTACTTATGCGATTTCAAATTTTTGTTTTGTTTTTAAAATATTCTTTTAAATTTGAAGTTTATAATTTTATTAAAAAACAGTTGCTATTTTTGTCTATTATGTATATAATATATGTTTGTATGCCCGAATTTTTTTTTGGCAGATTTGCTTTTTTGTATTAACTTCCTTTAGAATATGTATACTATATTCTGCTTTCGTGGTCAATTAATTTCTTGCTGCTAATATTATGAGTAAAGAGCACAGATGGAACTTTATATAAAAGTATATTTTTTGGTCATATATATGAAATGATAAAAAAAAAATATTTATGATAAATAATTTTCATTTGCACAATTTTAAAAGAAATTTAACAATTAATAAAAAAAATTCTTATATATTAAAATAAAAGTGTTTGTTGTATTCATAATTATTTATTTTGAACGGGCGCCTGAGGCGTGTTGCAGCCTCCTAGTTTGCTGGGATTGTCTGAAGTATGAGTGAAGTATGAATCGCGAGCCGGTTCGCTGGGTCGCGCTCCAGACAGGACAGAGCGGCAGGTCGCACGTCGCTGCGAGAGGCGGTCGGCAGACAGCGGAGCCACCGGGCTGCGGTGTTCGCCCGGCCTAGGACGGGGTTTCTCCGGCGGACATTCGCACACCAGTCCCCCCTTGTATCCTAGCCACGCGCGCGAGGAGCGCCCTCGCAGGGCGCAGATGTAGCACGCTCCGGAGGACACGGGCACCTATACTAGCTAACGCGCGGCATGCGTTTCCACCACTCTCTCAATTTATTGTAATTAGTCTGAAGTAAGTACACACATACACACAGCATCTCTCTCTATCTCCCTGTGCATCTATCTCTATAAATATCACTTTATTTCTATATGCCTATATCTCCTATACCACTCTCTCTCTCTCCCTTACTCTCTCTCCCTCTCTCTCTCTCCCTCTCTCTCCCTCTCTCTCAATCTCTGTCTATCTCTCTCTCTCTCTCTCTCTCTCTCTATATATATATATATATATATATATATCTCCAGCCACATATCTATATACCACGCTATCTCTCTCCATATCTCGCTGCTATCCCTATATCTCTCTATATCATCTGTACCTTTCTTTACCTCCCGCTATATTTCCTTTTCTGTCTATATCTTCGTATCTATAGCTTTAAAACAGAAGAAGAAAAATGAATTATTATAAGTAGTATATAATAGGGCATACTGGCACAGGCTTCAGGCTGAGGTGCGAGGTGCCGAGCCACATCTCTGACGTCACGTCTATCTCTGACGTCACGGCGGCCATCTTGGATGGTTGTGACCTTGACCTTTGACCTTGAACTTGACCCCGGTGGCCATTTTGGATCCGCCATTTTGGATGACGTCATTTTGTTTTCTCGAAAATTCCGGCGTTGTGTTTTCCGCCATATTGGATGATGACGTCACCGTTGAAATTTACGTTATGGTCGCCATATTGGATTATATAAATGTTGCATATTTCGTTACACCCGCCATCTTGATTGAGTACCATGTCAATGTTACACTTTACGTTACGACCGCCATATTGGATCCTATTAATGTTGCAATTATCGTTATGGTCGCCATCTTGAAATTTAGATGCCATCTTGGAAATCCGCAATTTTTATGTTAGAAAATCGGGATGGATTCCAAAATGCATCAAAAAATTAACTTAATAGAATTCTGATTGATTATATCGATTCCTGTCCTCGGTTCGAAACCGGTGAGGACAAAAAAATTAAAAATGATGACAGGCTCCTTCCTCACAGTGGCTGCTGGCATACTGACTCCCACCACTTATGTCAAAGTATATATAACATCATCTAGTATGACGTCATGTCCGCCATATTGAAAATCCGCAATTTTAATGCTAGAGATTCGGGAAAAAATTTAAAAATCATTAAAAAAATAATCAACCTAATTAAATAATAAAAAAAACCTTAAAACCCTCGTTTCACTTTTCGTGACGGCCGCCATCTTTAAATCACCCACTGGAGATCACCATCTTGTTTTCGTCCGCTAGAGTGTGCTGATACCATGTTAGTAGAATTATCTGGTCACCACACATTTGTCCTCAACGTCCGACATTGAACTTTGACCTTGACCTTGAAATTTGACCTTGACCTTGAACTTTGACCTTAAACTTCAACTTTGACCTTTAACTTTGACCTTGAAATTTGACCTTGAAATTGAACTTTGACCTTGATCTTTGACCTTGACCTTGAAAATTGACCTTAACCTTGAAATTTGACTTTGAACTTGAAATTTGACTTTGTCCTTGAAATTTGACTTTGTCCTTGTCGACCATCATGGATCCGACATTTTATGTTCAGTACATGCTACCAGGAGCTACCACCTGCTGGAGTACGCCATCTTGTGTGTGTACTCGTATTATAGAGTACATTTCCATCTGGATAATTTATTCTAACCCGCTACAGTGCAGTAATAATTTATTACCGAGGTGCCCCCGCCATCTTGAAATTCGGCAGCCATCTTGAAATCATGTAATAATGTAGCTATAAAAGCGGGAAAAAATCCAAAATTCATCAAAAAAATCACTCATTAACTTACATATTGATTCGATCTGCTCCAGTCCTTGGTTCGATACTCGATTGATGCAATAATGTTTAATTTTATGAAAAAATAATAATTTAAATAAACCACGTTCAACATTCCTAAAGAGACTTTAAATCCTCTACTACCATCATCCTATCAGACATCAAGTCCACCATATCGGAAATTCGTAATTGTTATGCTAGAGATTCGGGAAAAAGTTCAAAATTCATTAAATAAATTTTTAATCTATATACTGATTGATTAGATCGACTAAGGTCCTTGGTTCGATCCCTGGCCGATACAAAAAACTTTAATTTTAAAAAAGTACCAGAAAAGTGCCAGGTTCGAGAAATAAATCACCGCAAGTTCTTTTACAAACATAATATTTATTACACAATTTCTATCCTACTACAGAATCACTTGCGAAAGCCAGCAATCTTTTAAACATTTAGCCCTGCATAGACGTGCAACGACGACTTCTTAGCTCCAACAGCTCCAAATGCTCCAAATGGCTCCAACAGCTCCAAATGGCTCCAAATGCTCCAAACGGCCTCAAAATGGCTCCAACAGCTCCAACAGCTCCAAATGCTCCAACTGCGTTTTCTTTCAACAGCTACAATGATATTAGAGTACAATGCTACGTGTCTAAGAGACTACGAGGCTACAAGGCTACGAGTCTAAAAGGATCTAGCTGGTTCCGAGTTATACATGGCTGCGAGACTGCATGACTTAAAGACCGCATGGCTACGAAACTACATGTCTATGAAGCTACAAGGATACAAGTCTACTCGGCTCCAACACGCAATGTACGCAATGTACGCGCAATACATACAATTTACACGCAATAAATGTAATGATTACACAGTACACACAGGAAACGGAACGTACACACAGTACACACACAGGAAACGGAACGTACACACAGTACACACAGGAAACGGAACGTACACACAGTACACACAGGAAACGGACTAGACTAAAGAAGAGTGATCTGCATTACGACAATAATTTTCCTTGTCCTGAGCGTGATGGTATTAGCTCACCCGATCGTGAGGAAGAACATAAATTGAAGGATGCTAATGGCTTCGGGAAGACTGAAACTAATGGAAGTATCAACACCGTGAAAAGTGAGAATACATTCAAGCCTATATTCAGTAGATTCTCCATTCTTTGTAAAAATGATGGACTCCTAAAAAGGAAGCATGAAGACGATGAAGACACTTCAACATCATCGATAGCGAATTCATACGGTAATCTGGGTGAAGAGGATGTCTTCTACAGTGATTGTTACAGTGACTCTGAGGCTGTTGACAAAGGCATAGACTGTGATGAAGCACCTAGAGCTGACAAGATCGAAGAATGTGACGATGTCCTGAGACCGAAACGATGGAAACGTGTTATAATAAATAAATCTGATAATGCTTATTATGATAACTGGGACGATTGTGATATTAAAAGTATTTATAATAAACAAACAAGTAAGATGGTGGTAGAAGAGATTGATTACACATCATGGAAAGATCCAAACATATTGGTTGACCGGCTAAGACTTCTACATGGCTCGCTTTGTGCAGGAAACTATCCGTGCATCAAAGAAATATCCTTCATACTCAAAGAACTGAGGAAAGCTGGCTACATACAATAATGGCTACTTTTACTTGTATTTGTGTAATGTTGAGAAGTAATAAAATATTGAAAGTAAAAATTTAATGTTTTTATTTCTTGTATTCTGATTTCCAACTAAGCCTGTGTGTGTGTTTCCGCTACTGTATGTGTGATCATTACGTTTCCTGTGTGTACTGTGTGTACTTTCCGTTTCCTGTGTGTACTGTGTGTACGTTCCGTTTCCTGTGTGTACTGTGTGTACGATCCGTTTCCTGTGTGTACTGTGTGTACGATCCGTTTCCTGTGTGTGTACTGTGTGTACGTTCCGTTTCCTGTGTGCACTGTGTAATCATTACATTTATTGCGTGTAAATTGTATGTATTGCGCGTACATTGCGTACATTGCGTGTTGGAGCCGAGTAGACTTGTATCCTTGTAGCTTCATAGACATGTAGTTTCGTAGCCATGCGGTCTTTAAGTCATGCAGTCTCGCAGCCATGTATAACTCGGAACCAGCTAGATCCTTTTAGACTCGTAGCCTTGTAGCCTCGTAGTCTCTTAGACTCGTAGCATTGTAGCCCAATATAATTGGAGCTGTTGAAAGAAAACGCAGTTGGAGCATTTGGAGCTGTTGGAGCTAAGAAGTCGTCGTTGCACGTGTATGCAGGGCTAAATGTTTAAAAGATTGCTGGCTTTCGCAAGTGATTCTGTAGTAGGATAGAAATTGTGTAATAAATATTATGTTTGTAAAAGAACTTGCGGTGATTTATTTCTCGAACCTTACGATTTTCTGGTACTTTTTTAAAATTAAAGTTGTTTTGTATCGGCCAGGGATCGAACCAAGGACCTTAGTCGATCTAATCAATCAGTATATAGATTACAAATTTATTTAATGAATTTTGAACTTTTTCCCGAATCTCTAGCATTAAAATTACGAATTTCCAATATGGTGGTCTTGATGTCTGATAGGATGATGGTAGTAGAGGATTTAAAGTCTCTTTAAGAATGTTGAACATGGTTTATTGAAATTATTATTTTTATTCATAAAATTAAACATTATTGCATCGATCGAGTATCGAACCAAGGACTGGAGCGAATCAAATCGATATGTAAGTTAATGAGTGATTTATTTAATGAATTTTGGATTTTTTTTCCCGCTTTTCTAGCTACATTATTACATGATTTCAAGATGGCTGCCGAATATCAAGATTGCGGGGGCACCTCCGTAATAAAAGATTACTGCACTGTAGCGGGTTAGAATAAAATTATCCAGATGGAAATGTACTCTATAATACAAGTACACACACACAAGATGGCGTACTCCAGCAGGTGGTAGCTCCTGGTAGCATGTACTGAACATAAAATGTCGGATCCATAATGGTCTACAAGGACAAAGTCAAATTTCAAGGACAAAGTCAAATTTCAAGGTCAAGGTAAAATTTCAAGATCAAGGTCAAATTTCAAGGCCAAGGTAAAATTTTAAGGTCAGAGTCAAATTTCAAGGTCAAGGTCAAATTAAAAGGTCAAGGTCAAATTTCATGGTCAAGGTCAAATTTCAAAGTCAAGGTCAAATTTCAAGGTCAAAGTTCAAGGGCAAGGTCAAAGTTCAAGGTTATATTTCAAGGTCAAGGTCAAAGTTCAAGGTCAAGGTCAAAGGTCAAGGTCAAAGTTCAAGGTCAAGGTCAAAGTTCAAGGTCAAATTTCAAGGTCAAAGTTAAAGGTCAAAGTTCAAGGTCAAGGTCAAATTTCAAGGTCAAGGTCAAAGTTCAATGTTGGCAGTTTAGGACAAAGGTGTGGTGACCAGATAATTCTACTAACATGGTATCAGCACACTCTAGCGGACGAAAACAAGATGGTGATCTCCAGTGGGTGATTTAAAGATGGCGGCCGTCACGAAAAGTGAAACGAGGGTTTTAAGGTTTTTTTTATTATTTAATTAGGTTGATTATTTTTTTAATGATTTTTAAATTTTTTCCCGAATCTCTAGCATTAAAATTGCGGATTTTCAATATGGCGGACATGACGTCATACTAGATGATGTTATATATACTTTGACATAAGTGGTGGGAGTCAGTATGCCAGGAGCCACTGTGAGGAAGGAGCCTGTCGTCATTTTTAATTTTTTTGTCCTCACCGGGTTAGAACCGAGGACGGGAATCGATATAATCAATCAGAATTCTATTAAGTTAATTTTTTGATGCATTTTGGAATCCATCCCGATTTTCTAAAATAAAAATTGCGGATTTCCAAGATGGCGTCTAAATTTCAAGAAGGCGACCATAACGATAATTGCAACATTAATAGGATCCAATATGGCGGTCGTAACGTAAAGTGTAACGTTGACATGGTACTCAACCAAGATGGCGGGTGTAACAAAATATGCAACATTTATATAATCCAATATGGCGACCGTAACGTAAATTTCAACGGTGACGTCATCATCCAATATGGCGGAAAACACAACGCCGGAATTTTCGATAAAACAAAATGACGTCATCCAAAATGGCGGATCCAATATGGCGGATCCAAAATGGCCGCCGGGGTCAAGGTCAAGGTCAAAGGTCAAGGTCACAACCATCCAAGATGGCCGCCGTGACGTCAGAGATAGACGTGACGTCAGAGATGTGGCTCGGCACCTCGCACCTCAGCCTGAAGCCTGTGCCAGTATGCCCTATTCTATACTACTATTATATATTTATTTCTACCTATCTAGATTTGTATCCAACTTTTTACCTGGCAAAGGTGTGACATAGGTATAAAAAACGCGCGTATTCGAATGCAACTTTGTATCCAAATTTATAAGTAATCAGTGAAGAACTTTCGTAGATTTAAAATTTTTAACGAACGAACATTTACATTATAATATATATAGACGATGCGATATACAGTGAACAAGATTACAATTGTTTTAATTAATTATTATAACTAACATTCATAATAATGTGTTCGTGTTTTCTCTGCAACAGCGTTCGGTAGTATGCTGTAGTAGGGACGTCCGCAAAAATATACCATCCTCACCAACAAATGGAAATAATTTGATAGTAAACAGCGGGAGAAAATTGATTCTATATATTCCCCCCCCCCCCAACCCAAATGAAATTCCACGTACGCTCTTGTGCTGTAATATTCTCAGTGCGTAAATGAAGAAATTATATTTGTACTCTGTTAACACAAGACAAATTGAGATCAGGCCTAGTGTTGAATTTTGCTAGTGTCTAAATAAGTAAGTAAAGAAAATCCCCAGTATGACCGTACTGATTTCAGTTTTAAATGGTTTCCCGATTTCTTATAGAAGCCATTGTTGATTTCTTTCCTAAAGTCCCCGGTCTTGTTGATGCTGTGTTATTCAGTCTCTATCACTGTCGGCGAGACAACACGTCAGAGCAATGCACGGGAAACAAGGGCGTTACCCAAAATGATTTCAATTAAATTATTTTTTACGACAACTACAAATTTTGCGATTGGTCTGTAGAATGTTGTTCATTTAAACAATACCAGACGCCTTGTTTTCCAACTTTATACTTAATTTTTTGCGATTAAAAACAAAATGTTCAGTTTCAGCTTCAAGGCTTATTTATACTCCGCAGCCGAAGTTTATCGGTGGAATATGAGCTTCTACGATTCCCGTTATTTATATTGTAATCAAATTTCGAATCGAATATGAAAATATTTATGAATATCAAATACTATAATATTCCTTTTTAAACATGCAGTGAAATTTATTTGTCACACTTCAGAGAAGTCTACGAAAAAATTGATGCAAAATGCAGTAAAATTAAAAAGATAGAAATATAGGTATATGGAACCATAATAGTGTCATGTAAAATGAAAAAAAAAAATAATAAAATGGCATTAGATTCATTTTCTTAAAACAGTAGCTAACATTTTAAATTGAATTTTTTGTTGTTGATACAACTGATAATATATAAAAAAAAGTTTTTAGTATTCTGTATTTTATATAACCATAACCATAGACATTTTAACGTTTAAAACTCAAGAACGTATTATGTTGCACTAAACAAATCCAAATTTCTCAATAAATCTTAATTGTTTCATACTATTTTTTTTTAAATATTTGTGTGAAATTTGTTGCGTATATTGGCAACGGAAAACTAAGAAAAAAGTTTTCAATTTAAATTTTCGAATCATAAAAAATGATTCACGAATTAAAACTATTTCAAATACTCGCATGCCCAGTGCTGGAATTCTAACTCCGTGGAGCGCGGTCATGGGTGACGTAAGCAGCGCCACTCGCGAATTAGCATTCCCAAGTACGTGATAAATAATCCATGTCTTAACAGCTCTCGACTGCGGCCCAAGCGGGGCCAAAAGGCCGCGTGCCTGTCGCGATTACTTCGTCATTTGCATCCCGCTTTCGGAACCGTTCAATATTAACGAGCCGTGCGGCGTGACACGTCTCCGGGATACGTAATCTTTATTTGCTTCGCACGATACGTCAACTTCAGCGGAGAACGTTGTAAACGTCGCCAGTTCGAATCTGTTCACTTTTCGCCATGAAGTTTCTTAACATCTATTTTTAACAAATTTTCTCACGTTTAAGTACTATAAATTTATTAACTACTTACTAGCCGCAGTACCCACCTTTGCCCGGGCTTAACCCTGGGTGAAGGGAGATTATTTTCTAAATCAGATGTAGACAGTAATTGTCTTAATGAATGTTGATTACGAGGATCGACAAATAACTAAATCGGCTTAATCCAAATCACGTGCAAAATCAGTTGTTAGCTAAACAGATAACACAAATCCATCCGAAAAGAAAGTATTGAGAACCTAGACCACCCCAAGGCAAGACGTGACGGACGCACTAAACGATAGCGCGTTTAAAATCAAGGCATCGCCATCTATTGACGAAGTTCAGAACTGAACTGTTATTAGCGACATTAGTTCGCTAGCCGCCGCGAGCTCCACTAAGCGGACGAGTCTCACCAAGGAGAAGGATAGGAAGTTGCCAGACTTTACTATGTGTATGAACGTGTGGCGGACTTAGATAAATGACACACTCTCAATGTTAGTATGTCTATGTCCTATGATATTCTGTTATAAAAATGAATTTACCCCTGGCGCTAGGTTGAACCATATAGAAGTTGATGCGCTGCAAACGCCAACTAGTGGAGAGTTACAAAAATAAAATGGATAGCATAAAAACCTTCTCCATGAAAAAAAAAAAAAACCTTCAATGCGCCAACTTTCATGATGATCATGACGATCCGTCAAACGGTTCCGGAGTGTGTGTAAATATATATATATATATATATATATATATATATATATATGGACATACACATACACCAAAATCCATTGGCAAGGAATTTACAAGTTGGAATACTGAGTGGAGCCAGTCGATAACGTCAGGCATTCAAATGAGCTGTGTCTTTGGCTTTGAAAAAAATTAAATTTTAAATTCTAAACATTTTAAAATAATGATTGCCTTAAAATGCTGATTTCAATCAGGTTTATATCGGAACTTAGCCTATCGTATGTTAATAAAATACACAGACATCAGACAGGCAAATTCTTTTGAGAGAATAAGTCAAAAACATACTAAAGCACTTTTTCCACAAAGTTAAAGGAGATCATGCATCCCTAAAATTTTAATTTCAAAATACCTATTTTTGAGAAAGAAATATTTGAATTCCTGCAAAAATCTACAAATAATCAAATTATGTTTCTAATAACAGAGCTTACAGAACTATAATACTGGTTGGAAATATTTACTTCTCATGAACACTACCTTTAAGTCTATTTTTCACGGAATACTGTTAGGAAATATTAGCATAAAAATATTCTCGGATAAATTAAAGTGAAGTGGTATTCCGTGAAATGCATACTACAGAAGTATCAAACATTTAATATAAATTTTCCAAATAGTAGACTACAAACAGAAATGTAATGCTATGCCAAACTTACACTTATGTTAAATAGTTTAAGTAGAATGATTGAAAAAATTGAATTGACAGTCTGAATTAGTTATAGCAGTAACTTCATGCTTAAGTTTACTAGGACGATAGGTATTTCTATGTGGAAGGATAGTCGATTTCATTAGGTTTCCTTACGTGGAATACATTTGCCAACTTTAGGGAAATTAAATTCTTAACATCGTAAATAACATTTAAGTGAAATCTCGTAGCATTGTTGTATTACAAAATCCGACTAAAAATAAGCAATTAAAATTTAAAAGTTAGGAATTAAAATTAATTTTCACTTTCGAAGTACTTTTTATTGGAAGTAAGTTGCAATTTTAGTATAAAATTCAGTCCTTTATAATAATGAACGATTTTGAAAGCAAAGGTAATACTGTAAATGTTCGTGCATTCTATGTAATGGAACGTGCGATGACAACATGAATGGTCTAGTTAATATAAAAGGAAACAGGAAAAAAAAATTGATTATTAATAGTTACAATAATTATTTTGTTACTATGACATGCCACAGACGATGTGACGCAATGCTCTAGGGGACAAGTCATTTGAGACGCAATTAAAGTCGCGGAAGCACATATTTTTTGAACAAGGGGAATATTTTGAAGTATTATATATTTAACTTTTTAAATTGTTTGTATTTTTAGATTCATAATTTTTTTTGGCGATAACTTACTACTGTATAAGGAACATACCTAATGCATTCTTAAAACGCCACACCGAACGAGCTATAACAAGTTGGAAAAAAAATGAGGTCATTGGCGATTTAATAATACAAAAAAAAAAAAGACCGCCAATCCCCCGTTGTTAACAGGTTGCCCACGTTGTTTTCAATGTCCCGACACGAGCCAAACACGTTTGCCGTAAAGCGCTGAAATATGGAGATACCCCCTCCTACACCCTCAGCTCCCGCGTTAAGGCAATAATACAGGTTTTTAATTAAGGCGCTTGTATTAAAAGAAGGGCGGCATGCAAAACGACCCTCGCCTTCCCCCCTCTACCCTCCAATTTGCTCTAGGCAACAGAACAATGGGCAGGGTTTTTGAAGCTGCTGGGGTGTGGGGCAGGCCGCGAAGGAAGGAAAGGAGGGAAGAGAGGTTTGGAGTTTCTGCAGAGGTCTAGCGCAGGCAGGCATCACCTCCTCCAACTCCCGTTACCTCCACTCCTCCCTTCACCCCGGGAACCCCTTCTTTACTTTTCCATCCAACCTCTCGCAGACATCCATCTCCCAGAACTGCCAAGTAGAGCAAGCACGCGGAACCGAGTAGCGCGAGAGGGGCGCGAGGGGAGGAAAAAGGCGCCAGTTTAATTAACACATCGTATTAATTATGCAAATTACCCCATCAGTAGCAGTAACGGGCGAATGTGTGGCAATTCCTCCGAGTATACACCGCCGGCTGGAAGGGTCGGCCTGGCGATGAGGGAGTGGGAGCGGAGGAGAGACGAGAAAGAAGGAGTAATGCGGGCACAAACACGGAGGGCGAACTTCAACGTCGTGTTAAATGTCTGAAGGGAGGCTGCAGCCGAGACTCCGCCATCACACGTCTCGGCCCGCGCTAGTCTTCCTGGTGCGGTGGCTGTTTGCACGAATTATTTTGTTTTATTTACGTGTAAAGTTTCGTTAGAGGCGCATGCACATCGCTCTACAGTTCAAAGAATCGGCCATGGAACGAACCACTGCATGGAGTGATACAGGGATACCCATGTTAACAACCAGGACCGGACTGGCTGGAACGGGGTTCAAGCTCAAGTCCTCTGGAATAAGACTGCAGTGTCTTACTACTGGGCCAACTTCTTTTTTAAAATGTTTGTCTCATTTGTGAATTTTTAATCGCCAAACGAGCCAGTAATGGCTTATTATTGAATGTTAATTTTACAGTTTCATCGTTTTTTTTGACGTAGTTGTAACCAATTTAGACGATACAATTCTGCATTAATGTTTAATTCGGGATTCGAACCCGTAAACCGATATGCATCCAGCTAAACTACGAGGACGGCTTTACTTTTTACAATAAATAAAACAACTTGACATAATAGTTTTTTTGGATTATTCCTGGATTCCAGCCGTTTGCTCATTACATGCATTTCGTGAAGCGTTAATGCCTTTCTCATGAAAACTTTTCGCTCGGAAAATTCTACGATACGTAGGAAAATCGGGTTTACTTTTTTGGGCGAAAGAATATCCGTTTCATATGATGCAAGAAAACGTTCAGACACTACACGGGAAAATTTCATGATTGAGTAAAATAAACAAAACCCAACTCTAGAAGGAAAAAAATCAAACCCTAGATTTGAAAGTTAATCCAAATAGACTAAGCGTGGCTAAGTTAATTTTAGGAATTATATTTACACACACACACACACACACCTAAACACACACATATTTACACAAAAAAGCACAGAATCACACAAAAAAGATCTTTATCCAATTTGTTAAATTATTTATTATTTAAACAAAAACATTATTAATTCATGATGTTTCAACGTGTCAGTGTACTCTGTGTTTGAATGCATCACTACATTTTCAAACAAGGTAGAATTATTTTGTTTAAGAATTTAAGATGAATAATTCTTTATTGGTGGTTCTTACTTCTTTTTGATTTCCCATCTTCTTTTCAGTGGATTTCAGTTTGTCATCTTACACACACTGTCTTGTACCGTCATAAAATACAACTTTGAGACAGTAAAATAACTTATTGTTTACAACATTACATCTACGATATTGCAAAGCTTCAAGCGGGTTAAAAATACAGAAACTTCGGTTGTTGTGCAAATTAATGCGGTACTAGAAATGTTTGCAGTTTCTTGCCATTTTTTAAGCAGAATAAAGGCAGAACTGAATTCTACTTATTTGTATTGCAGTCGACTCGACTTATGACCACAGTGTTTCATTTTTATTATTATTTTTTATCTCTTAATGCAGGGCCCTAAAAGAAATTTGGCTAAAACATTCCGAAAAGGAAACAAAACAGCATATAAAATGGATGAACGAAGTCTTGTTCTTATTTCCCAAGCATTTACTCCCCCCCGCCCCCTATTTTTATCTCGCTTAGAAAAAAATATACATAACGAAGGAAATGAAAGCACATTCATTTGAAATGCGCGGAACGTATTTCTGCGTTACTAGGTCCGGAAACACCGAGGGGTTGGTAGGGAAGGTAGAGGGGAAGGGGGTCGGGTTGTGGAAGGGGGAAGGGGGTCGTATCTGTGCGGGTACAGCCAAGGACGCGACGAAGAGGGAGAATGCTGAAGAAGCTAAGCACCAGCGCCACTTTCACTTCAAGGGGCGCACGCAAATAAGGAGAGAGAAAGTCATTCCCCAGAGAAAGCTAAGCTTATTGCCTAAAACATTGATTTAGCGGGGCACTTTAGGGCGGATTTCAATCAACACAGCCATCAACATTTGTCCTCGCTTAAAATCGTACATATTTTCGCGTGTGGGGGCGGCGGAACTTTTGGGTTTTGGAATTAGACCAAGATGTCCCGAGTCTGTGTTTGGACCAGAGAAATTTAATTTAAATACGTATTAAAATATTTTATTTCCAAAGACTCATGAACGTATGTACTAACACTGGAACAGCGAAGAAAAAAATGGTATCATAACTGTGCACTGTTTTTGTGCAAATAACCGTAAATCACGAAAAAAATTCAGATTACTTGTAATTTTTTTTAAAAGAATATTATGTGACATGATTTAGTTATCAGAATATCCGTATTCTTTCGTTTCGACAAATAAATATAAGTGACGTTAATTCTTAAGAAATTTTGGATTAAACGTATTGTTACGACCTATGTGGGGAGAATTGGGTTCGTAAAGGATAGCCCAATTAATTTTTCCCATTACGTTTTATTACAGTTTTATTAAACACTACTATTTACATTACTAATAAATAATTATACTTAAAAATGTCCGCTCACAAATCACTGTTATTTAAAAATGTTTATTTGCAAGTCACTCAGTGTCTGTCAAATTCCGCAGTTCACACTCCTCACTGGAGCTAGGTTCAACAGCGGTTCGCCCCTTACCACGCCCCTGTCCGTACATTGAGTCTCGCGCCACTCGGTCGCATTCTTACGATACCGTCGCTCCGCGTCACGCCACTCTCGAGGGGGTCTCTCACCCTCTTCGCCGATGTCGCACTTCCCTACACTCTCAGAACTCGTACGGAACTCGATTGAAACTCCCGTGAAGGCTTTTATACTAGTGGGTCGTCTTTCCAGAACCGACGGGAGCAGCTGTGGCGAGTTGTGTCATCCTGGGCCGACCAGACTTCCGAAACATCAAGAAAAGCGGCGCTCATTCACGCCACTTCGCGCGGCGGTCCACGGAAATCCCAAAGCAACTCAGCGATAGATAACAGCGCCGAGGAATGACGATGTGCGTGAAGCGGAGGGGGGAGGGGGTAGCTTGTTATCCATGTGGCATGCCTTACGTCAGTGGAAGGCACGTGACACGGCGCGTGACGCCAGTGGCTGTGCATGGCCGCCAGCCAGCTCCAAACAGGCATCGCGTTCGTAACAGTATTAATTGAACTTCATCTCTGAAAAGCCTAAACTAGGCGCCTGCCATTTAGAAGCTATCTAAATTGGATCACCTTGTAGGTTGTGACTGAGTCAACTTTGAAGAATGGTTTATATGAAACAATTCTTCAACTTTCACGCAGCAACAGCATATATAAATATATATATATATATATATATATATATATATATATATACACATATAAATATTATATATATTCAGGCAATGGGAGCAAAATACTGCAATCTAAAAACAGCTTAAGCATGTTTTGAAAATTTCTGAAATTCGAAAGAAGCTTTAGTTTCTAAAACAAGAAACGATTTGCACGCGTGTTAGTTGTACTAAACATACATATTTGAAAAATTATGAATGAATAACAACTCTTTCGACATGTATACATTGACATGTATGCATGTGATAAAGCTGCAACTGAATAAAAAAATTGCATTCATTTTATAAGTTGCTATAGAAAACCTAAACTATAAAAAACTTAGCCAAACTAAAATTTCTCGGATTACACGTTAAAAAACATTAAAAGTGTTGAGACAAATTTTTCAGGCGTTAGATTAATTTTAAAAGTTGTTTATCTCATTATCTACATAAAGGGCTTGGTTACAAAATCGAAAATAGCCTATAAACATGCACCAAACTGTAGACCTACGTCATAAAGAAAGTTTTTTTTTATTTCTGAAATGTTTTTACAATACAACGCACTTTAAATTTCCTGATATTTTGCACATTTACATTTCACGTTTCACGTAAAATAACACAAGAAACTAATGAAGTATATCTACTAGCACAGCCATATACATATGACAATTAATTTTTAATATCTAGAAATTAGCCTCTATTCTAGTTTTGTTTATTTTAGGGAAGAAATGTCGATTTGTTATCATTCACGTATATTGTGGATGTAAAACATGCCGAAAGGCCATTCAAATAATTGTTTATAGCTGCCGGAACTTATTCCGTACCCGTGGTTATCTTTAGAACATCATTTAGATACAGAACAAGTTAATGTGTTTTGTTCTAGATAACAAGTTAAAAAAACAAAAAAAAAAAACATTTCCGCTAACTTACAAAATTTACCGAAAAAATGGGTTGAAATCATTCAAGAACGGGTGCACTTTATTTTAAACTAGGATTGATTATTGCACTTCTTTAGGATGCATGGAAAAAAACTGACAAGAAAAGTTCTTCATCTCTCTACTAGAGAAACACTAAAGGAAAAAAATCTTACATGTTGAGAATTTCTCGCCACGTAAAATTCCATATGAAAATTTAAATGTTAGCGCCTAACGTCAACATTCCCAAAACTAAATAAATAACACAACATTGGGATAAACTGAAGGAAAAAAACCGCAGTAACCAGCTAGGTTGTGTGTCAACATTTTTTCTTTCTTTAATATTTCCTACCACACGTAAATACCATAAGTAGCAAACAAACGATTAATGCTGAATTTATTTCGGTTTGCGTTCAATTATATAAACAAGCCACATCTGCCACATCACAAATATAAGTTTTTTTTTTGTTTCGCATTACCGTTATAAAAAAAAATAATGACTCAGTTGTATAAATTCACATAAAAATGCTATGGAATAAAAAATTCTGAGTAAATAGTGAATGTTTAATAACAAATACGTTTGTAAAAAAAACTTTTAACCAGCACGTTCCCCTGATTTCAAAGATTGTTCTCTCATACAGTTACAAAAAAGGAGTTTGTAAACTGAAAACTCCCGGAACGTGCTCTTAACATTTGTGATACGGTGATATGTGATTTTACGTAAAATTCTTACCTACGTATAAGTTGAAACTAACAAAAAAATACCCGGTGATTAAATGTCCTAAGAAGATTCGTAACTGAACAGAATTTTTGGAAAGAAAACTTAATAACTATATTCGAACTTTAAAAAAATCTCATGAATGTTCACATATGTAAATTTTTATTGTTTTAGAACAATATTTTAATTACTAAGTGCTCATTGATAATGAAAAATGATAATGTTCACAAGAAAAGATTTCTAAATTATTTTTAACAATTTCTCAAAAACCTAATGGGTACTTTGTGCTAAACCTGCAATAACAAAGATAAATAATGGGTGAGATAGAAGCAATGACCATTTATCACCTAAAAAAAAGTTGGCGAAATAAGTGTAATTTATATTTTTGGACATTCAAAGATATAAATTAATTTATTTTTCAATAAATATTTATTTGTAGATGTTAAAACTTTAAATTTTTTTTTTTTTTCCATAACCCCCAGATGGATACATGGCGTATCTATTCTGCATGCGCAATGTTTATAGCTTGCATGATTGGGAAGAAATGTCCCATGAACTACAGCGAATTTGTTTCACAGATAAGAGGTGGTGACGGGCTGCAAATCCCACATAAAATGTTGGCGCAGAAAGGGACTGCGTTTCTCTGCGGGCATCAATATTCATGCCGCCAGCTTCTGTTTATTCAACACTGCGCGACTTGCGGGGTTCCCTCTCATGCATGCGTCATCGGGGGCTGCGCAGTCGCGATAGTTCCCGCGGTTAGTTGGCGCATGCGCGGTGCGTTGGCGGGTGCTTGAAGTACCTGAAACAATCACCACCAATAACTCGGTTATCGGCTGTTATTTTTTTGGACGACGTGAAATTTCAGATACTATCAGTGAAATATCCATCAAAACCTCCGTGCTAATATTTACCTCCGAAATTATTCAGCGTAGACGTCATTTGCAGGTATAAAGTAAGTTATGGGGCAGCACTTGCTTGTCAGTGAGGAGATAGCAAGCGTGCTGTGAAATTTATCATCGCGATGAAAACAAGGCACTAAAAGATCCAAAATTAGCTTTTAAATTTTCCATAGCTTTCGTGAAACGATTGTTTGAGTAATTTACGGTTTGATTTAAAATTAAACCTTGCATTTTTGTACCTTGTTTCCGGGTGCAATTATATCAGTATCATCTCTCAGCAATGTTCTTGTATTTGCAATTATTTTTAATTTTAAATAATGTTTTCTTTGCGGTTCCTAAACAAATAGAACAATCTCTAACTTACAAACGCGAATCACTGAGTTTGTTGATCACTTATTTTGTTTACTGAAACCAGTTACGATACACGTAAATGTTACGAAACTTCCTGCTCGGTGAATATTCAGGACGCTCACATAAGCTGTTGACGGTCATAATTTAATTGTGCGTAGCGAATGCTAAGGCCCGTTCTACAATGGCACATAACACGGAGACGGGTCACGTAAACGTAGACGGATCTCCAGGAACATTTCGCTATCACGTCTGCTGCTTCCACAATGCACGGAAACGTAACAAACTGTAACCAATAAGACTGCATTTAAGGTTACGAAATATCTATTTAATTTAAAGAAAATTTCATGCTTCGAGATTATAGCACGGGCAGAATTCACACAAGAAAACACGACAAAGTGATAATAGAACACAAGATATTCTTGTACTTGAAACTATTTAGAACATATACAAACATGGCTACCATTGCGGCCAAATACTCGGCTTCTATTGGTAGCACGAAGCAATGCAAACGGAAGAGCTCAGCATTGCCGAGCTAATCAGTACGGGCCGTCTCCGTCTGCGTGCTATTGTAGAAACTCTGTACCGTGAGATCCGTCTCCGTTTACGTGATCCGTCTTCGTTTCCGCGTCATCGTAGAAATGGCCTAAGACTGTTCACAACCACTCTCAGGCATTACTCAGTTTGTGAGCACCGAATCGGTTGTGGGGCTTTGTGGGCACTTTGGATGCCACGAAATATTACGTTATAAAGAGTGTGCCCAGATTTTTACGAAAATGTGTCTTAAATTAACAGAGACCACTTTTTTACTGTATGTTTAACAAAAATACATCATATCCGTATAGAATTTGCCATATATTTTTATAGCTTAGGGGTCGAGCATCAATATTTCCGAAGGAAAACGAAGCGTTTGTTAGCCGATAAAGTCCGAACCAGCTCTTTCAAGTTGCATTTCAGAAAATCACTTTATTTGTACCTACACATTATTCTTAAGAAATGTGGCCTAAAATACTATCAATAGTTCCAAAAAAAAACGATAAAGGTTCTAATTGTTTTACATTACACTGCAGTTAAGTCTTAAACTGATGGTTAGAATGGGAGACTAGTAATTTTTATTCTGGTTGAAGTCCAAAACACTTCAAAATAATTTTATGATATTGGATATGTTATAAACAGTACAGTTGATTGTTAATGAAATTTTTTTTTCACTGACTTACTTTTTTTTTTTTTTTTTTTTTTTAACCATAATAACCAATAAATTATTCATGAAACAACTTACGAACACTCACGCATCCACGGAAATTATTTTATTATTTCACTGAGGTTTCTGGAGAATAGTTTTCAGAACGCTTTCTTAGTTTTATAGTTTTTTTTCCTAACATTGAGACTCCTTAAACCACTATCAACGATTCCTCTGCGTTGTCTCACTTGCAGAGTTATGGGATTATTTGCTACCATTGGGCGGGGTATGACGGCAACCCGCAGTCACGCGCCGAGTCGCAGGTTGCCCCGAGGTCACCGGGCCGTCAGGGCGAGAGCCGGGCGACCCACACTCGCACGCCCGAGTCAGGCTCGGGACATCTCGGACCACGCTCCGAGTCCGTCGAAGCAAGTCGTCCCAGATCAGGGCTCAGCACACTGCGCCTCGCGAGCCGCAAGCTGCGCTTTCCATCGAATTTCACGGCTCTACAACTCACTGTGATGCCACAACACACAAATAAAACAAGCAGAACAAAATGAAACAGCGCAATAATATGGCATGTCCTCAACCTGCGCGCGCACCTAGCACAGCCCCGCTCCGCCCCCGCCCACACCCTGGTGTTTTTTCTTATTTTTATAAATAATAATTTACGTTTTATGATTTAATCTACCAATGAATGCCATATTTTTGTTTCATTGACGTGTTTTTTTTCTAAGTAGCCTTTATTTTTAAGACTTTAGGTCGAATTTGTGAATAAAATATTTTTATTTTATCTCGGGTTTTTATCGTCTTGAAATTCAATGTAAATACTGAGAGAATACATGTTGCAACTCTCTGAAAAATTTGAGAATCTGTTTACTTAATATTTGACTCATCTCACTCCAAAGTCTATCGACCCCTGTCCTAGACGGATGTTATGTCATCCCGAGCATGAAAAAAAAAAAAAAAGCCGAGTGTGACAGATATACACAAATTGTGTTTTCAAATAAATTTCTTGACGTAAATCACACGGAGTTTCCGCACCTGCCACTATAATTCGTTGCCGGAGAAACTACTTCGACTAGCGAATCATTTGATTAGCAACCAAAAAAAAAAAAAAAATTTAAACTGCCTATATAATTAAATAATATTCCCAAAAGAACCTTCCGATGAAGTAACGACTTATCTTGAACATTCTCTAATGGGGATTTCAAGGCGACGTAAAAAAATAAGACAATGTCATGGTACAAGGTCACTTCTGGTTTCAAAATACTGCACCTGAATTTTTATCCAAAGAAACAAATACAAGACACTTGAAAACATTTAAGTCATTTTAGTCCTAGAGCCTGATTTGAAAGGAAACACGAGAACTCTAGCTTTCCGAGGACGACATTATTGTTGGATCCTCCTCGCCAGACGGGCACCACTCTGGCACCCCTCGAGAATAACTTAGCGGGTTCGTTAAGTGGCGCGCGTCTTCGGCGGCAGGCCCGTAGGCAACCCCGGCGTCGTGACTCCCTCGTTGAGTGCCCCCCTTACACCCCTTCCCCCCCTGAAGTGGTTCGCAGACACACATCTCACGTCGAGCTCTGATGTGGAAAGCTCGGCCGAGAGGCAATTAGCAGCGCCGCCGCCCCAGGAATATGGCCGGAGCGCCGCGCGCCCCGACGCCATCTTGCGGGACGTGTCAGTACTAACGAGGCACGTCAAACATCCCGCTCAAGTGCGTTCCCGCCAATACCATCTCTTTGCTCAGTATTTTATTGATGTTGTAAGATCTTAGCTCTCGGTATGCGGCATTTGGTAGGAGTCATTTCGTGAATGGAACGGAAGTCGCATGGAAAGAAAATGTGTAACCACGGTGCTGCCATCTGTGGCGGATGGCGTGAACTTAAGTTCACAAAGCCAAAGTGAAACTTCGTTGTATTAACTGTTCAACGAACTTAAGCAAGATGGGCAGTATTTTAATAAAATTCCTTGTCGATAATCAGATTCAAAAACTGGATTTAGTATTCTCTTTTATTGGAGCAGTTTTATTATACAGTTTTAAACTTCGGTATGCTAATCAAATGATTCAATATTGTCTACGTAGCTGCTCCGGCAACGAATTCTAGCGGCGGAAACTATGTGTGATTCGCTTCCAGAAATGTAGTTGAAAACACTTTGCGTTTATATTTATCACGCTCTGATTATATTAATTAACTCTACGTTAAAGTTTGTGCCAGAGTTTTTTGTTATAAGTTTATTTGCAACATGAAAACACATGGATTTGCTCGTTAACAAAATTAAATGTTACACATTTCTGGCGAGTACTGCAAGACTCGCTTACATGTTTTAATTTTCCGTACTTACTTCTGACATGTAAATGTTTGAATTTTTTTTAATGCTTCGATCTATAATAATTATAGGCTGTTTAAGCTCGGTCTCACAGTCATATCATTTTATTTTTATTTTAACTTATAACTATTATTGTATGGCTATATCTGAAATTCCGAGAAGATACCTGCCTTGCAGTTGTTGTTATGTTACTAATTAAGTGAAATAAAATGGGTTAAAAAGTATCACCCTATATCCATATAAAGAAAAAAAATGGTGATAGAACCAAATAATGCATGACAGGCCATGCGCACACTGTGAACTCGACCTGTGCGAAATCTGTTCGCAATTAACAACTTACCGATAATTTCAGGCAATGAAATTTCGCGATGTATCAGACATATGTTGGAATTGTTAGAAAGTGACTACATTAACTACCAAATGATGATTCCATAACATCTGACCAGCAATATGTAAGCACAGTTTTTTCAACATAGGTATAAACAAATACGGGTTACTTAAAACTCACAGCAAAACATTCTAACCATGAAATATATTTTTTATTTACAATTTTGGCTAGTGACGCATAACCAACTGCATACATTCATTTATTAAAGCAGGAATTAGGTACACCTGAGCAATGGAATTTCTCGACAATTTCTTGCACACAATATGATTGATGAATATAACAGTTAACCAGCGCCACTAATATGACTTCGTACTCGACTCTCATTGGTTGTTGCGCCACGCGTCCGTAACAGAAATAAATTATATTAACTTTGGCTACATAATTTAACTGATGAAGAGATGGCTTTAGTATTTAAGTAAGTTGCAGTTCGTCTACACTTCGCATCCAGGGCACATCGAGCTCCCCTGCGGTGCCTTCGCCAACGGAATATATTGTTATAACTTTGTACCTGTACTTTACTTAAATACTAATTTTTATTTAATTATATTTTAATTTATTCGTGTAACAATGTTATAATTTATACTACGTTTTTTGTTTATACATAATATTGAATTTTAATAAATTTCTCTTTTTAACTTTCATTTTTATATAACTAATGTAAAGTTTCTTAGGTTATATTATATATATATATTTATTTCTCAGTTACTATACATTTACAAATGTTTACAATCGTCAAAATACCGCATGCAATTTGAAGTGACTCGATTCAATCACATACAAGCTTGCTTTCGTGAGTGCTAAATTTCCTGGTTAATTAAGTGAATATTGTTAACAAAGTGTAAAAAAAAAATAATAATTATTACTTTATCTCCATGCGCACGACCTCTCTTCCCAAGTACACGACCGTCCTTTGCGTTGTTATGGATCAGCAGGTTCGAAAGCACGGCGGTCAGATCTTAGTGTGCACGACCCACTGCTGCTGTCAAGCTGAGGTGGGCACGGTAGTCAGCTGGGGCGCGACGCGCGCACTAACGACGCGACGGCGAGGCTCTACCGAGCCCGTCTCGGCCGGTAATGGCCCGCTCATGAGCCAATACCCCGCGGACCTACCCCCCTCCCTCCACCCAGGCGCGACCCGCCGAGTGGTTGTCGCTGCTCCCGGGAGAAATCAATTAGCGAGGCTTGGAGAGCGCGCGGAACAGCTTGTCCGCCGTCAAGGGCGGATGGCGGGGGGGGGGGGGGGAGAGTAAATTCGAGGGGACTGCAACCTGCGCTAGGAGTTTGGAGGTGGAGAAGGGGGGGGGGGGTATAGAAGATACCAAATAAATCATACACAAACATACCCACAGTGCTTGCTCGGGGATCCGCGTTCCTTCCCGCTGAGGACTATCTGCGCGGCCATCCTTCCTGCCCTCGCCTCCTGTCACTTCGCCGCTTCGCCGTCCTTTTCCTCGTGGTATAACTCTTAACATGATTCCATACGGTCGCAACGCTGTTTCTTCAGATACACGGCAAAGGTGAAATAAAATACAAAAAAAAAAAAGAAGGGAAAAGGACTTCATTAAATACTTCTCATAACTTGAGTTCACTAATTTTGGTTGATTGTTACGCAAAGTGCTCTTTCTCCTTTCCCCTCCGATCGAATTAAAAAAAAAACACACACACTCATTAATGGGAAGACAAAGGAAAAAAAAGGGGGGGGGGGGGTAAATTGTCATTTAAAAAAGAGTAAACATAGAAAAATGAATATTTGAAATTGCTTCATAAATTATCCTCCTTAAAACTAAACTCGCTTAAAAAGAGGGCGAAATCAAACGAATTTATGTCATGGGAGAATTTTCATTTATAACCCGTTTATGTGCCTTTTATTTTATTCATACTTGGTTGATAAATTGAAAAAATGAAATAATTTAAAAAGTGATATTTAAAACTTATACTAAACATCATGGATAGATAATGAATGACGCGCTGCAGGTACTCTGCACTCGCTCTGTTCACACTGCGGAAGCAGAGTGGAGCAGATTTACGAATAACATAAAGTAAAATAAATATTTTGAAAATTTAAAAATAATTCAAATACATCACGGCCATAAATGATCGTTACTCGTATTTATGTATATACAGTATATAATATTTTTACGGGTGGATAACCATGGACTCGTAAGGATAACCCAATTAATTTTATAAAGTTGTATTTGCTACTAATATTTACATTACTAATTAAATCACCACACTTTATGTCTGTTCACAAATACCTAAGTATCTGTCCAGTCCACAGTTCGCACTCCTCACTGGAGCTAGGCTCGACAATGGTTCGCCCCTTACCACGCCCCTGTCCGCACACACAGTCTCGCGCCACTCGGTCGCACTCTCACGGCCCCGTCTCGCCACTCGCCGAACCCGCACTTCACTCAACTCGCCTGCTGGAACTCCCGCGGAGGCCGGCGTCGTCGCTGGTACATATATCGTATATTTCTGGAACTTGCTGGAGTAGTTGTGACGTGACGCGTCATCCCGGGCCTAGCCGGCGGTCGAAGCATTCAGAACAGTGGTGCGTTATTCACGCCACTCCACGAGGCGGCCTCATGAAAACCCCGCGGAATTCCCGGACTGTTAAGAAATAGATGACAGCGCCGAGGAAGGAGGGCGCGGGGGCAAGTGGTGGCGAGGTCAGGCAGCCCTAATTCCCGAATGTATGCGAAAGTGACGTCAGAGGCCTTGCAAGACCGCCAGGCTGCTCAGGTATCTGGCATGCGTTGTGGCTTTGCCTCCCACGTTCATAAATATATGTATATTTTTTCGTAAATATAATATATATTATCAGTGCGCCTACATAAAAAATTATCATCAATATCCTTAGAAAAAATACTCCGCAAAAAAAAAAAACAGTATAACCCCTCTAATACATCACCTGTAGGACTGGGTCGGATTATCAGAAAATACAGAAACATACAGATTTACAGACAAATAAACAATATCTGAACTCAAAAATTCCTGTATTGTTATCTATAGTAAAAACATTGCATTAAATAGCACAAAAACTAGTATTATTATTGAAAAAGAGCAATACATACTTTATGTATACACTGTACAAACTGAAAAATTGAAGGTAGCTTAAAGTAAAAATTTACTTAGAGAAAAAGTCAGCTATAGATTTTGATTTAGCAGATGAAATTCTAGACTGAGCTGTAGTGTTCCTCCATTTCTTGATCCCCAAAATGTCCACAGGTGTTAAGGTTGAGTTCTACACGATGTACTGAAGGGCAATATAAAAAGCGTTCTTAGCGTCGGTGTGTGAAATTCGGTTTCGTCATCATCACCGTCTGAGTTCTCGTTCACAGTTTCTTCACCATTCCTTTCCAAAACAGCGGCAATAATCTGGTTGAAATTGAGCTCTTCACTGGTTTCACAGTCTTTGTCAAATTGGGCAATCCACTCCTCAACGTCACTGGCAGGGACATTCGGTTGAACAGTTTGTAAATCTTTAACCATTTCCTGCGTGTCGGTGTTTTATTTGTCTTCGAACTGGTCACTTTCGGTCATAACTTCCGACCAAACATTAAATCAAGATTTTCCAGCTTGTCAGGTTTCAGTTCCTCTCATGACTCAGAAATAATATAGACAGTATCTTTAATATTTAGGGATTTCATAGCTTCAAATTGAGCTGATGTACTTTCTGCGGGACCGCCTCTTTAACCATTCTATTACTCCCTGATACATTGGTTGGATAAGTGATGTGATATTTGGTGGAAGGAAGATAGCTTTTATGTCCCCTTTCACTAATTTTTCATCCTCAGATGGTGTGTTATCCAACAGCAATAGAGCACGAACCGGGAGCTTTTTTTGTTTCAAGTATTTTTTAATAGATGGAACGAACTCGTCGAAAAACCAAGATTTGAAATGATTGCTATCCATCAGTAGATGGCGGAAAGTTCGAAAAAACAAAATGGTTGATCCAAGATGGTGGATATAAAATGGCCGCCGTGACGTCACAATTCAAGATTGTGGAAGGTACCACGGCACCACAGCCTGAGCCTGGCACTAAGCTTACTTATTCTTTTAGTTTTAGATATTAATATAAGTATAAACTGTTGTTATTTTTAAAATTTAGGAAAAAAAAAATATTATGTCTATTGCAAAGATTGCAGGCTTTCGCGGCCATTTTCTGGAGTGGCTTGGCTTCGCCTTCGACGCGGCTACAACCCAAGAGCCAAGCAACTCCCTGTCTATTGCAAATGGACAGTTTTATTTATAACATAACTCTGAAAACAAACAATTATTGACATTAATTCAAATTAAACAACATTACAAAAAAAAAACAATTGCAGACAATTATTTCAAATTTAGTCCAAAAATCAAGATTCATAAAAAAAACCAGCTGTTTTTAGTGGAAAACCTTTTGCTGTTCGTCCACTATCAAACTTTCAATATCAGGGTCAATGGAACTTGACAGCATTTGATCGCGTATCACCTGCAACGTTGCCACGTGCCACTAGATGTACGCGTACTACAGGTTGGGAAACCCCGTAATGTAGTAACTAAAATGAGTATGATGTGACACTGTCGAGGATCGTTCAGACAAGCACAGTTCTAAAAGGCATCGCCTGGTTAAGGACACTTCACACACGAGGTAAAGGAACACGGAGCGAGGTGGTACAACTGTGGGACACTTGATGCGCGGTCCTGGAGACACTGACTGATACAAACCCGGTCCGCACGCACCAGACTTCAGGTTATCATGTTCGGGTTCAACACAATCACTCTCGGCAATTGCCGGGGGCGGTTCCTTGCTGGAAATGCCGGAATTGTGTCTTCGAGAGTTGCCATATCTAATGACTTTGCTGTCGACGAAACGTTAAGGGGCCCCGCCTAGTCAAGGACATGTGTGTTGTTGGGATGGAATGATTGATGTGACGCACACATACTGGACTGGCACGCAGTATACTAGTCTAGGCAACTGGGAGATTTAAATAGCGGAGAAATAAAGATGTGTAATACAATGTAGAACGTGGGGTATTTACTTATTGACATTGGGCGCCTAATTCTATATATGGTGTTTCTCCAGCAATAAACAATTTATTGTGATTCCTCTTATTAATATTGCTTAATCCAAGTTATTACACTCATTTGTTCCTGGCTAATTTGTTTCCGCTTACAAGACATGTAAGTGTCCAAAATGTGTAGTAAATAAGTGGAGCGTGAATCATAAACTAAATATTCAATTATGAATTCGATTTGTCAAATTTATATTTAAAAAAAAATATGCCAAAGGTTAGGAATTTGACGTAACTAGTTATACCTTCCAAAATGTTAATTTTTTTATCTTGCCTTGAAAGAACAAGAAAACATAAATGACATCTATTTGGGTGATCAAATAGTCTCAATAAAATATGTACTAGATCAGTGATAGTTATCTGCATGCGGAAATATATCCCTAGAGAGCCAAAAATCTAAGTAAATGTATTTCATACTAGTAATGTCACGATTCACGTAACCTTACGCCTAGTTCAGTTGTTCGGAGACACTTCAAACTCTGCAGCACGGGACCTCTGGATTGCGGTAACCAGAGACAAGGACGTTTTCGACCAGCTGAAAACTAAGAATACTACTGTTATAGTTGCAAAATTAGATAACGGCAGTCCAGCATCCTTCTCTGATCCTGAAAAGCCTTTATAATTAATGTGAAACAATCTCACCGACGTAGACAACATCGAATCTTAGATGTATGGTCGTCATGGTTGTGTCGGGAACTCAGGTCTCAGAATTCTTGTGACAGCGACTGACGGCACCGACCATCGTCCTTCAGGGATGGAAAGAACGAAGATTCGAACCCAGGATGGTCAGGAACGTAGATATCGACCGAAGTGTAAGTTCATTTTTGAAGTTCGGAAAATCCATAATTTTGTCAAATTAATGCAGAATTTCATGAACTCAACTTGACATCTATCAAAATAACGGAACTCCGCTGTAGTCTCTTCTTGTGAGTTGAACGGAAATGTAAAGAGAAGTACGACCCTCACTCAGTACATGTCTTCCTCTCCGGATAATTTTTCCTTATTTTATTTGCTTTTAAAGAATCCATATTCGAAACAACCACTATCGAACGAATACCTGTTTATAGCAACCATAGATGAATTAACCAAAGCCGGAATTGAAAATCCACAGACTTATGGAAGTAGGAATAACGAGAATTTAAACCGCGCTAAAATATACTAATGGTTTTATAAATGAATAGATAAAATAGCTTCGCAATAGCATCATTAACTAGATTTGAGGCTTTCTATTCAGATCTTACTTTATTTTTAACATAAAACATTTTAAATAAATTACATCAATTTTGTATTCATAATCTCATAAAAAATGAAAAAAGAAAAAGAAAAACTGTAAACATAGTGACGGTTTACAACAAGTCTACTGGTTGCTTTCGAGACTTTCTAACAGGAGTTTCAGTCCTTAAAAATATCCTGGAAAGATTATAAAAATACAATAAAAAAACTAATCTGAAAATATAACTACCCGTCCGCCTTCAGAGCATTCTTAAATGCTTTCCGTAAGCACTTGGAAATCTAGAGCAAATTTATAAGAGCGTTTTTTTTATCCGAACCTGTGCATATAATCTGTGTGCCCAGGTAGGCGGAGGCTTTAAGCCTAACTGGGTCAGTAACTAGATGTTTCAGAGACATCTACATGTATAATCCGGAGGTCAATGTAGTCTCTAGCAAGGGCGTATCCGTTTGGATGTGGAGGGGCGGCAAATAAGGTAGCTGTCCCCTCCCCATTTGAAGTGGATAAACAATGAGCAACGATCTGTAGTTGGAAAATTTGTTAGCCAACCTCACATTCTCCAAATCTTAAAAAAATTAAATGTTATAACTCTCGTATGGTACTAAGGACCCTCCTACCACATGAAAGATTTGAATTCCAAAGAATGCCACCTCCCTGGACTCCTCCCTCCCGGTCCAGAGTATTCCAATCCCCCGCGGATAAATATGTGTTATGAGTAGGGGCAGCATTTTTCTCGAGAAGATTTCGAGGCAAGCTAAGAGTTAAATCACTGTAGCATCGTCAGTGTTTCGCGATTGGTTGAGTTTCTTTCAGGGACGTGTTCTCTGTTGGCACATACATCACCAGTCATTCAGTTTAGAAGCAAACGCGTCCTGAATGGTCTGCTTCTTTTGCAGACGGTCACCAATCACAAGGAAGAAACAGCTGGCGTGGCCATACTTTATCGCATTCTAATGAGCGGTCAGTTTTTTTATCTCGCGAAAAACGCATGGCCCTAGTTATCAGTAACATAACTGGTTTAAAAAAAAAAATACTGCAAAGTAAAATCTGCAGTAACGTTCACTGAAACTGAAAAGGAAGTGTACCTTTATCATGCACACGTCTATAAAACGAACGCCAATTAGCTTACACAGACAATACTTAAAAACAGAAGAAATAAAGGCTAAAATCTAAGAAGCTATGCAACTACGTTTGCACTAAGAAAACATTGAAAATGGCTCAATGATCACAGAATAGAATGAGGACTGCGCTATGATCTTTGATGCTTCCTAGCTTTGAGTATTATTACTTTAATTTGTATTTTGGGTTTTACTACTATTTTTATACTTGTGTGTGGCAAAATAACATTTCATTTTAATTTCACAAGAAATTATCCGACATCAATGTAATTATCTAACTAAGCGTAGTAGATAACTTTATTAGAAATTTATCTAAATTAAATAACGTCTCCCGTAAATACATATGCATAACAGATATTAAAATTTATTTTCAAATAAATAAATGAATCAAAACACTGGAAGTTAGACATGTCATATATAACTAAGCAAGGTAAGAAGAGATTTACCGCTGTCATGAAAAAAACAAGAAAAATAATCGGAGAAGCTAACGTTATTTCAGCGAGCAGGAAAAAAGAGAAACTAATTACACTAGCTTTAAATTACAACGGCTTCTAAAACCACCCTATCCTTTAGCAAGAAATAAGAGCCTGTTCACTGAAAGGATTTTATTTCCAAATGACTTGAAAGCAATTTTCTTCTTTTCAGACTCTTCTGCCAAGCGACGTGACTGAAAAAAGATACAACTCAAAAAAAATTATATTAGGGCTACTGGAAAAATAAATAGTATAAGAGAGTGAAATTTTATACAAGTATTTCTTGAAAACGGTGTGATTAAGGGTACTAAAAAGCATTTTTTCCCTCCTGATTGTTCAATTAAATACTATGCAGATGGTTACTTACATTTACAATTTAATAATTTACTATTTTAATTAACTAGTTATTCAGCCCAAGCTAGTTATTCAGCTCCAACTTTAAATACGTAAATGAGCTATGGGAAGCATTTAAACCATAACTAGTTTGATGTTTACAATTTATTTATTCATTATGAACACAATGCTAAATTTTGTCGATCAAATTCAGTCTTCATGAATTGTTACATTTTTCTGACAGGGTATTTTTTTCTCCCGTCATTATATTGCAGTTTAAAGTTAAGCTAAAGGTGTAAGTAAAGTAGTACTTACCACAGGTATACCCAAAGGCTTAAACATATGGTGCAACCAATATCGTAGTGTTCTTAGAATCCTTAGTTACTGACTAATTATGCTTAAAATTAGTTTAGTTAAGGTTTTCGTGAAATTAGTTCCTTATGAGTGTCGTGTTCATAAACCAATTCAACAAAACCAGCCAAGCATACTTTTATTCTTGACCGAAAATCGTTTATTATGGCTTCGATGCTTCTCAGTCGCAGTCGTAGCTAGAACTGTTTTTGACATTCGCAAATTAGAAATTCTTGGCTTTTTTTTTTTGGGTTTAGACCACGTCCAATAAAATAATGATGCACCCGACGTTTCATCTTGCATGTTGCAGCGATCCTCAAGGCAATGAACAAATGAAGGCCTTTTTTTTTTGCTTGAGTTCCTGAGCATGTACTCAACTGAGTACCGTTCAAATAACCTGTGCAGTTTGCTATGGAGTATTTGATCCAAGGGACATTTATCACCTGCCTAGTGGACCTAATGTAATGTTTTTCTAAACAAAATTTGTGGTATTGATTGCCTGCTGATAGTGCTCAGCCTAACTACTGACACTCCACAGCTCATCATTATTGATCGGATGATAAGACAGTAGAATGACCATACAAACATACTTTACTTGACTTAACATACTGAAGGCTTGATATTCTGGCAAAGTGTTAATGTAGGACCATCCACAGCCGAACTTTAAATGGTCCCTGCGAGCGGCCATGATTGGATGTTGGTCTCGCCAATCAGGATTTTATTGAGTAGAAGCTCAGTTGTATGTTTCGTTCTTAATAAGGTAAACACACACATGGACCAAATAAGACCGTTCTTACTGTAGACTTAACAAATTTTTTAATGTTTTTTTTAATATACCAAGAATAGCTATTCTAATGGATTTATGTTAAAAGTAAGTGAACTCTGTGCCCGAATATTTACGAAGAAAGCCGTAAATTTACGATGACCCCTGAATAATTTGTAATCAGCGTACTTCACAAATTGAAGGTGAAAAAGCTTGACAGCGTAAAAGTTGTCAGATCGCTTGCCTCTCAACTCAGTCGAATAGTGTTCGACTCCCAAAGGGAAACGGGCAGACGTTGCGTGAGCCACCGGTGAGTTTCCTCAGGGTATTCCCGTTTCCTCGTCAATGCTCCATTCACGACTAGTCGAGACCTTGGCCTGTATGCTGTTCTTTGAATGATTCTTGCAATGAAAAAAAATAATTTAAAACTTTTTTTATGTACGTACGCCATTGCTGGTTTTCACTGAATGCCACAGATAAACCACAACAATGGACAAAAAAGATGAATACTCAAACACACAGAAACAAACCAAAACCAGCCAATGCCAACTGTTAAATGAATAGACAGCACAGATAATCCCGGGGTAATAACAGGTCAGAAAAATAATATCACGGCACGGACGAGACAGTTGTAACAAAAACAGACAACCTTGGACAACTCGGCAAACAGGCTAATCCAACGATGACAAAAAACAGGTAATCTGGAAAACACAATTTATATATTATTTAATCTCCAGGTTACGTACTAATTCCTGTGTAACCTCTGCGTCCCAAATTTCTGTTATGATTATTTAATTTGCCTATGACTAGAGACCAGAAAAATTCGCGGATTTACTTCGCGTTATGCTATAATCCAAACACATGTAACTTTATATTTTTTCTGTGATTAGCTCACAGTTTATCTGAAGGACTCTTTAGCCAATGAAAAACCTTCAGCCAAAGAAGTATCGAATCGCAATCATCCCAGTCGACAGTTCTCACAAGTCAGTAGCCAATGAGCTGGTGGCATTTGCTCTAGTATGTAGAGGATTGTGGAGTCCATCCCAGACGTCAATGGAACCACGAATTTGTCCAGACCCTACCTATGAAAAGTAATTAAATACTTGTCAAATATCTGTGGGCCTGACGTTACTTGATGCTTGGTGGAGGGTGTGTGGAAAAAGTAAGTTAGAAATTTTTTTCAAGAGGATTCCTTCTTGTTCCACAAAGAGACTCTAACTATTTCGGGAGCTCGTCATTAGACTTAGCGGCCACTAGTTTGCCCTCGCCAACTGTGCCTGAGCTACGCCGTTAAACGCTGCCTTTATCTCCGGAAAGTTATCTGAACGTGCGCCGCGGTGCCTTTGTTTCTCAGGCTCTCCGGGGAGAGGAGGAGAAAAAAAGAAAGAAATATATATAAAAACGAAACGCCGACTCCTGCCATTCTCATTCGGCGTGGCTTAATTAGAACGTGCCTTTTAACAATGGCGGGCCAGGCTCTCGGGCTTGATTTAAGCCCGTCTGGGGATGGAGCAAGAAAATTGCAAAACGTTCAAAAAACTGTAGTCGCGGACGAAAAAGGTGGCGGGGGGAAGGGGGAACGGAAATAAAAGGGAGGCGATGAGAGAGAATAATCTGGAGTTCTCGTTTCCAGCCGGGCAGAGTTATGGTGTCCCAGGCGAGTAGACTGGGCGTGAATTCGAAACTAAGGGCATCGCGCCCTCTCGACTCCAGCGACACTAGCGGTAGAAAGCGGGAACCTAATCGTGTTTTCCTGTTGTTCAGCTGAGGAACGAGCTCTTGGTTGGTCCCTCATTGTGGACGGGAAATTAGCTATTTAAGCAGCAGTGCATGATTATTTCCCCCAATGCACATCGAAGTGGTACGCAACTGTCGACTGAAAAGCGGAAATTTTTTTTGCTGAAATGTAGTAATTTAAACAAAATTTATACTTGAAATATTTAACCCCATTACTATTTCAGGAACTATTATAAAAATAATAATACACTAACGACCATTGGTTAATGACTTACAAACACACACTCTACGGTATATTTATGATTGTGTAGTTAATCTCATCGTATTGATCTTGAAGGTAATACGTTAAAGGGTAGGTGTATGCAATATTTTTCACGTTAGAAATATGGTACCCGTTTTCAGAAACCTCCAAAACCAATATATATGTATATATATAACCTCTAACTGGCCAGATAGCCCAACCAACCATAAGAGAAGCTGTTGATTGGCCAGCAGATCCGATCCATCACAGAAGCCTATCTCCGATTAGCCAAACCAACCAGCCAACCAGGAAGTAAGAAGCCTCCGAATGGCCCACAGCTGTAGCCAATCAGGAAACACACAGAGACCAGACAAGAGTATACACAGGCAAGATGACATGTAAGATGCTACCCTTAAAGCCAAAATGATATTGAACCCCCACCTCCGTTTTATATCTGATAAGCAAAACATATTTTGATAAATAAATATAGCAGGTTTTCGCGGCTATTGTCTGAAATTACTTGGCTTATGAGATTAAGTCTCATCGAGTGCGAAGATTTCGCCAATATTTCACTATCTTATATGTCCTCATGACTGTATATGCATACTTGTCTGGGATCTGTGTTTCCTGATTGGCTGTAGCTGTGGGACAATTGGAGGATTATTTATTTCTGGTTGGCTGGTTGATTTGGCCAATCGGAGATGGGCTTCATTGAGGGCTTGGGTCTGCAGGCCAATCAGCGACTTATTCTCTTCTGGTTGGCTGGGCTATCTGGCCAGAGAGAGGTCATCTATATTATTTTTATTTGTTTTGGAGGTTTTCGAACATATATACCAAATTATTCAACAACCATCATCCCTAATTATATTTAATTGGTGTTTTAATATCCATATGGTTTCACGAATACATATTAATTGCATTGTAGTTGTTGGCTGTAGTCTTAATTGATAAAATTTAATTATGTCGCTTGTTTACAAGGAATGTTCTGATCTTAGGTTTTCATGTATTTAGTCTCTAATGATTGTGTTTCTTTGATCCTGATTATGATTTGTCTGCTATTTAGTTTTATGTACACTTTGCCACATGAATAGGGTATTCTAATTACAGCTGGAGTATTGTATTTTACTGCTGTCAGGGTCGCCACAATATTATGGATGGGTTTGAAAATTGTATAAATTCTAGGTTTCCTGAGAATTCTGGGTACATTTTAGAAAATTCCTTTTATGTAGGGGATCGGTGTATTGGTTGGGAGACATTAGATGTTTTTTAGCACACGGACAAGCTTTATTACTTATTCGGTTTTAGGGTATCAATTTGATTGAAGTACAGTTGTTGAGTGTTTTATCTGTTCCCCCAAGGCTGTCATCTTCACAAATGGCTCTTGCCCAGTTGAGCATAGTGGAAATATCTGTTCTCTTCTGAGGTAGTGGGTGATGTAAACTCATCCGTAGTTACCTATCTACATGTATTAGTTATATTAGTTAGTTTTGTGTAGGCACTGTAGCGAATGAGATTTTACATCTTTCCTTGTGACCAAGATATCTAGATTTCAAATAAATACTACCTATTGTAGCCGTTACCATGGTGCGACTCTCGGCAAATTTTTATATACCTAGTTTTACGTTTCATGGTCCATAGACCCCAAAACTATCGTCAACTTTATATATAAATCACCATTTTAAGAACACGGTAACTGCCGCAATTTTCCACAAATCATTTCCAAACTGATACAAAAAACTAGTAGTGAAAAATCTCGGTCGAGTTAGTTAATAGGCAATATCATACTAAGGGGTAGTAATTGGGAAGATTTCTTGAAAAAACAGAAAAATCGCTCTAACTTCCATAATATAGAAAAACCCGTTTGAATTAAAACTCTTTGGAGAAATACAGAAATCTTTTGTCTGAATACATTGTTGCAGGAGGTTGAAAAAATAAAGGGGTAGAGTTAAAAAAATCATTTATTACGTACCATGTACACTATTAAATACGTTCTGTTTTATTGAAAAACCTTAAATTATTATTATTTACAACATTCGTCTGAAATATTTTTTTATACGACCAACCTTTACTGCAAGAGGTGAAATAAACAGGGATTGAATGGCAAAAAAAAAAAAAAAGTCTAGGCATGTTACATTTGACAGCTAATATAAGCTTGTTCTCCGTGTGATAGTATTTTTTTTAATCCTCAGTTTCTTCTATGACAACCATTATAAACCATCAGTGTCTTATATCTATGGAATTATTTAAAATCAATATGTAACTTACGTAATGACTTCCACTGGGTTTAAGACCACAAATAAAATAATGAATAAATAAAACGAACGTAAGTAATGATTTGGATTAATATTCACGTATACGTATTTATTGCCTTTTTTTTTATTTCTCGTGGAAACTTTTATCACACCTCTGGCTGTACGGAGCGAAGTGCCGGGGCGAACTCTGCCCTCCGCAGCGGAAGTTACGCGCTTATATCACCGCGACCAAGTGGATGTCTCTCTCGGGATGGATTCCAGACGGCGCGTTTTCCTCGTTCCCCCCTCCTTTCCCCCCCCCCCCAAGAAATACAGTTTTATTAATCCCTGCGTCGCGCAGCATATCCGGGAACTCCGGAGCCAGCGCCGTCTGACGAGATGAGACACGGACCGCAGAGGCGACCGCAGGAGGGACGTTATATCGACTCCATCTGCAGCGCAGTCAGCTCCCTGTCTTTCCCTGTCTTTCGCTGCCTACTTCCTCCTTGCCCGGTCGCACTCCGAGGGAAACTGCTCAGCCTCAGGCCCCGCGCCTTCATGCAGGGAATATCGCACGACGAGTTACAAATATCTCTCTCTATGTATTTTTTCAAATGAAACTGAAATAATCATGTGAAATAACAGACGTACATTTAAGTTAAAGTAACTGTGTGGCTACAAAGGGGGTGAAAAAAAAAAACCGTGAGCGAGTCTTTCAACACTCGCCAGTGATGCGTTAACATCACTAACCTCGGTAACAAGCAAATTCACGTGTGCACGTGTTCTTCATGTTGCAAATAAACTCACAACACGCACTTCGGACATTTTTGAAAATAATGATGAGCGTGAGATATATACTGTATACGCAAATTGTGTTTTCAACTACATTTCTTGACGTGAATCACACGTAGTTTCCGCATCCGCCGCTATAATTCACTGCCTGAGCAGCTACGTCGACTATCGAATCATTATATTTGCAGAGAGAAAGGTTTAAACTTTACAATGAAACGGCTTCGTAAAATATTGAACATTGGCTTTGGACCAGATTTTCGACAAGGACTTTTATTAAAATACTACACATTTTGTTAAAATTCACTAAACAATAATTCTATAAAGTTTTCCTTTGTCTCTATGAAGTGTGGTTCGTGCCATCTGCCACACATGGCAGCACCGTGGTTACACATTTCCGTTCCACGCAACTTCCGTTCCATTTACGAAATTACTCCTACCAAATGCTGAATACCGATAGCTAAGACTTTTACACGTCACAAATGTTCGCAGTAATAGTGGGTTAGGATTCTTACCCATGCAGTTATGCTTGTGTTGTCCCAGTTTTTACATTAGTTAAAGTTATTAGTGAACCGTTCCCTGGATAGCACATTAATGTCTGAGCATAATACAACAAAATGAAGTCAATTTGTTGAATTTTCGATTATCTTATCCATGTTTAGAAAAAAAAGGCGTCTGAAATATTAATCAAAATTTCAAATTATGCGCCAATTCACATATTCAAGACAAGAAATATTCAGTATTGTTTCCAAAAACATATTCATGTAGGCAAAAATGACCATAGCAATGTGATATAAAAATTTACAATATTTTTCTTGTAGTATTACAAACTATTTCTTGGAAACTGGTTTTCTAAAGGAATCTTTTGTAAAATTACAAGAAAACATTTCTATGAACAGTGAAGTGAATTTAGACACAGGCTTCTGCGAACCGAGCCAAACATAGGCCTACGGTTTCATTCTTTTTCCTATGCTTGTAACCGTGAGTTCCAATGTTCCCCAGATTTTCGACTCTTTATTTTATTGATGTTCGGCGTTTGCAGATATATGTGATAAAATGCGAATATAGGTTTTGTAACAAGTTTAGGTAATGTACAGGTTAATTTCTGTTGCTATGGTTATGTAAACATGAGAAAAAAAGGCTCATCACTGACTGTAACACTGTATGAATTTTGTTTTCATGCGCTTACAGTGTAACATTTTCATGGCTCTTTGCTAACCTGTTCCTCCTGGCATTTCTGCCGAGTCCGTGGCGCAAAGACTCATAGGACGAGGCCGATAGTTTCATCATTTGCAATGATAAAGTAGCGAGCCATGGCACAAGTGCTACGTTTTGGCCGTTTACGAACCTTAGTGTTAAGTGTGGTATATTCGCTGAATCGAAATACGTATAATTACGCCAATAGGGAAGTTTAACTTCAATGCCTTCATCTTGGTGTTGGGTAAGCCATTTTCCTGCACATAATAGGTGAGTTATGTATTAAAAACGCATGGTAAGTAAGTATTCAATTTATCGCTGAAAACTAATTAAAAAAATCAAATTTATCTTGGGCTTGAAAATAATTCATAAGCATAAAATAAAACTGCGAATTATATTGCTGCATTATACAAATAATCAATAAAAATACGTCGAAATTATGTTATATATTATATATAAAATTATATATATGAATTATATCTATAATAAAATTATAATTTAATGTCTATATATCAGAAATAATTTTAATTTGCACAATATTAAAGAAAAGTGGATTTATATAATTATTTATAATTAAATATAAGTATTATAATTAAAGTATTTGTTATATTCATCATTTTCAACGGGCGCCTTTGGCGCCTTACAACTAAATAACTTGTGTACGTGTATTGTCTGTTTCCCGTAATTTTTTTTCGGTATATATCTTTGATGCTGATCGTTCACGCGAACGTGTGTTGTATTATTAGGCACTGCATAAGTTGGCCCCTAAAATTTGCTGCTACACAGTAACGGCTCTCCTATATATTCAATTTGCTGTTTATCTCAACCGCGGTCAATGTCCATATCCTTCGCCAAAAGAAAGGTTTTTGGCATATCCACACCCATATATATATTTTACATTTAGGTATATGCTTTTCATTTCTAGGTAGATTTTTGTTCAAAGTTAGGCTACCTATTGGTGTCGTTACCATGGTGCGAATTTCGCAAAATGTTTATCTAGTTTTTGTTTTATGATCCCTAGACCCCAAAATTAATGTGTGTATTAGGTCACTTTATTAAGGAAACGATGGCTGCCGGAATTTAGGATACATAACTTCTAGAATCATACGTGAAACACAGAGATGAAAAATCTCAGTCAAGTTTGTCAGTTACCGAAATCAAAATGCCTGTTGTAGAAATGGGAAAGTTTCTTTTGAAAAAAAAATAACTGAAAAATCACCACAATTTTCATTACATGAAAAACTTTGCATCTATAAAAAATTTTTTTTATCTCCTAAAAGTAGTACTAGAAACGTTTGCGTGAAAGATTTTTTTTAATCAGCAAACAATATCTCAATGGGTAGAAAAATAGGTAAAGTTACTTTTGTTTTTATATAATCGAGCTCGTTAGTCAGCGCATGATCGAAACGTAAGTATCTTTCATACAATGAAAGGTAAAATATATTTAGGGTCATCTATGTGTCGTATAAATTCGGTTCTAATTTAGAGTGCCAAAAAAAAAAACACGTTATAAGTGAAACAAATTAAAAATAAGTTAAGTCATATTGCTTATCCATCAAGAAGGTTTCTTTTAACCACAAGGCAAATTTTAGCACTGCCTCTAAAAACTCCTTGGTTTTCGAGTAAGTATTGAGCCGGCTTCAGTAAACATTCAGAATTAGTGCATAACATATTTGAGGAGATTTCCGTGAGCTTTTTATGGTCAATGACCTCGAAGCTTTCTTCCTCTTAACTCCTTGATATTCTCGCAGTGGAAAACCCCGGCCAGTTGCATAGTCACTTTATGACAGCAAAAAGGCATCCGTTATGTTAGGTGCCAATGAGAGTGGCACCATTTTTTTCAGTTCCAGAACTCAAACTGCAATTAAAATATTAATACATTTTGTTGTTTAATATGAGGTAGTTCCAAAATAACCTCGATATTCAAGGTACGTTACGGCATTAAAAATATGTTTCTTTCTTTCCTCGTTTCACACGAGTAATCACAACGCTTTACCTGAAGTTCAATGAATCGTGTGGGATATTTATTTGTTTGACTGAGTTTTCTTTGAAATACAAATACTTGTTTAACTGCGTTGTTTACAGTTATTCATAGATTTAACTTAACGTTATTTAAACTATGTGACGGAATTGACTGCATTCCAATAACTTAAGGAGGTCGGCCAAAAAAAATAGAAGTACTGTGCCCCAAAGTTATTTTTCTTAAAGTAAGTATTCTTGGAGGCGAAAGAATTGTACAATATTTTCATATCTGATGTTCTAGGTGGGTTTATGTATCCTAATTAATGAATTATTTTCACGTGACTCGAGTTCCAGATCCATCTTTTTATGTGTACCCCGATCTAAGACGCATCATTTATGATATTCCCTGCAGCGTGAATTAATTCTTAGATTGTCAGTTATTGAAGTATATTTATGAGATGTTCAAAAAAGTAACCACCTAAAATAAACAAAATTTTCTTTATAAGTACAGAAAAAATGGATCTTTGTAAAAAGCTAAGTCAGATTTCGGCTTATGAGATCAGTGATTTTGTTGTAAAGAGACATGTGATAGGAAGAAGAGCGTTTTTTTCTCTGGTGAACTAATAGGTGTTTGGGTGTTCAAATTAAAAGTTGTTTAACTAAGTTAGCTACTCGTAAATTTCCGAAAAAATGTGTAAATTTACAAAAACCGCCTGGATAATTTGTAACCAAAAGTTATTTATAAATTTAAGGTTAAAATTCTTAATATTATAGTTGTCACAACGACATTTTAACCCATATTAAACCTCAATGGCAGTTTTTATAATTATTTTATTTTATTATTTTGGCTTCTATAATTTTATTGTCTAATAAAATTATGAAAAAATTTTTTTAACGCATATTGAAAAACTTGTTATTTTTTATGTTGTTTTGAAGAATACTATTTCTTGGTCATCAGCAACGGTCTTTCAGTTCTTATTACACTGTTGATAACCATCACCGTTTAAAAAAACCGCTGAAGTAAGCGTTTCATGGTTCCTCTCTAATTAAAAGACCACAACTAAGTAATTAGGAGTGAGCGCAACACACTAACGACTCAGACTATTATCGAAAGCAATTAACCTTCTCTGTGAAGAGTTCCGGACTTCAGGCAGGCCCATTACGGCCAAACGAAGGGGAGAAAGAAACTCGAGACCGCGGCAAGAGAGACAATGCCGTTGAACTCCGAGGGAGACTGCAGGTCGCGTGAATATGCATCGCACATTATCGCTCCGCTCTGCTGCGCAAGTGTTTGTGTGCAATAGTTCGTGAGAAAATGTTCCGCCCGGATAGAGCTGAGCGGGCTGGTGCAGCTAGAAGTTAATTAAGTGGCGCGTGTTAGGTCCGGCCTCTCCACCAAAATAATTTCAAAATCATTCTACAACTGTTTACTCTAAGCGTCGTCAACACTTCAGCACAAAAAATCAAATCGTCAAACTTATTTTTTCCATACAATCAAATGATTTAAAATTTTCGCTTGAATATAAATATAATGTATGAAAAAAAATGGTCGGCTGTAAAGTCGGTTTACGGAAGATAGTTTAACGTGACAACGTTATAACAAAATATTGATGAAATGATTGCATACTTTTATGAATAAAATTGAATCATTTTTATTTTAATAACAAAAGAATAAACACTTGAAATTATACTAGTAATCAGATTTTTAAAATGCAAGAATATTTAACCTTTATTGCCGAAATTTTTATTGTAATAAGCAATGAAAACCACATTAACTTTTCACTTCACTTTATAAACAGTCGACAAAACAGTTCACGTGTAGATGTAAGTTGTGTGCTGCCGCTGTCTTTTTCTCCTCGGACGCATATGCCAATCGAGTGGAAGAGAGATAGATGCGGCGCAAGCGTACCATCAGCGTAACGGGACACAGCGTAACGGAACAATGTGCGTAACGGGACACTTTTTCGTGCGTGCAGCCGTCGTTAATCGATTTATTAGACGTTGTCACGTCAAAAAGTTAAGATTTTCTTATATCTATTCTTAACGTACCGCATGTAACGAACATTAACTCGAATAAAATCTTTTGTTTTCAACAAATGCAAAGGAAATCAGGAAAATTATATTTCCTGAAAGTAGCAAGTTCAATTAACCCATTTATACTTGCTAGTTTTTCAGACATTACCGTCTATAGTTTTCAGCTTTACAATTACTTCATCATGACCAAACTTAGTATTGGTTGATTTTTAATCACCGTTTTCGCAATGATCTAAGTGTTGTAATGCGGTGATGGTGAGGTAGAAAGTCACTTCAAATACGTCACAGCATGCCATATGCCATCGATGCCCTAAAAGACGGGTATATTAAACGGGATGTCAACTGGGGTAAGTAAAAATAGTCGCGCTACTACCCTCGTGTGGACAGTTGGGACAATATTTGGGAGAGTACTAAAGCTAGCAGTTGGAAGAATCAAGGGATAGCACATGTTTATAGCTCGCTCACTCTCTTTCCTTTATTTTTCATTACACCAATCGCTAGCTCGCCTTCTCCCACCTCCGTGCTTTTCGTGCCATCACACGCCTTCGCTAGTCACCGTGTGTGATCGGTAGGGGAACATTCGCGGGTTCAGTGACCTCCAGGATAGACTCCTCGGGCGAACGTTGCCTTTTCTTTGGCTGCTGACTCGTGAGTCGTCACAACTGCGTAACCTGTGATTTGATTCTTAGGGCCATGCATTTTTCGCGAAAATATTCCGAGAGTAGCTTGGAGTTAAAAAAATTGTATCATTGTCTGTGTTTCGTGATTGGGTGAGTTCCTTTCAGGTACAAGTCTACTGTCGGTACAACCAATCACAGTAATTCAGCGCGGAAACAAACGGAAAACAAACGGAACCTGAGTGGTTCGATCAAACAACGATCAGACGGCCGCCAATCACACCGGAGGAACTGTTGGCGTGGGAGTACATTGTTGCAGACTGACAATCTCTCGGTCTGTTTCGCGAAAAAAAAATGCATTCCGCTAGTAATCGATCAGTCGCGAGGTGGTTGTTGACTGTCGTTTTCGGGCAGGGATCCAGGAACGTGAAGCGGACGGTAGTTTTCACAGAAGATCGCGAGACTTCTGTGATACTTTTTTTTGACGTGACGTCTAATAAATCGATGTACGCCGGCTGCAAGCACGAAAAAGTGTCCCGTTACGCACATTGTTCCGTTACGCTGTGTCCCGTTACGCACATTGTTCCGTTACGCTGTGCCCCGTTACGCTCATTGTTCAGTTACGCTGTGTCCCGTTACGCTCATTCTTCCGTTACGCTGTCGGCGAGTGCAGTAATAATAGGTTATGTTACAATTGACTAAAATAATGGTGATTCATATAATTGGTGATATATATTTGATTACAATTTATTTATATGAAAACTTGTTCATAATTATATTTAAACTTTATTGATAAACGCCAGTTTTTAAAATTAATTAAAAGTCATCTACACGTGAACTGTTTCGTCGACTGTTTATAAAGTGAAGTGAAAAGTTAATGTGGTTTTCATTGCTTATTACAACAACAATTTCGGCAATAAAGGTTAAATATTCTTGCATTTTAAAAATCGATTACTAGTATAATTTCAAGTATTTATTTTTTGATTATTAAAATAAAAATGATTCAATTTTATTCATAAAAGTATGCAATCATTTCATCAATGTTTTGTTATGAAGTTGTCACGTTAAACTATCGTCCGTAAACCGACTTTACAGACAAACAATTTTTTTTTTTTTTACAGTTCCGTGTGAACGGCTCCGGCGAGGCGATGTGAACGCGGCCTATCTCCTCGAGGACCGACCGTGCGCATGGCGAGCGGGAGGTCGCCGGGGCGGTCGACGGGGGAAAAGGTCGCTAGCTGCGAGGGAGGGAGGGAGGGAGGGGGAATCATAACGCACGCGCGCGCTGCCCGACAGCTAATTAGCCGTGATGGGACAGGGCCGGACCGTGGGAAGCACGGCACGTGGACCGCGCGGCAGCAAGGCCGCGAGGGCTGAAAACCATTACGCAAGTGCCCGCTGGGGGAGTGTGTGGTCATGATTACCATCCGTGCGTCCCTTCCACCCCCGAGTGCTAGGAGCTAGCGGTGAAAGGCGGGGCTTGCGCTCGGAGAAATCTCCGGTCCATGCGCTGTGCTCTGTCCGCTCTGAAGACTGTATTAAGGGGGTGCAACATGTTGCAGATTTTTTGAAGCGCTTGGATTTCATAAAACAAAAATATTTATATTTATACTATACATTTTTTGTCTATAAAATCTACATTTTAAACGTTTTTTTTGGAAGAACAAATAAGCAGACTTAAACAGTTTATGGAACATTTTTTTTTTTTTAGTTTTATAGACAATACTACTATTTACTCAATGAATAAGTTTGAATTTTATTTCAACATTTTGTTTTTACTTGAATTTCTTTCAATAATTTGTTTTTACTTCGCTTAGCTGTCAAATCTTAGCCTTTTTTTTTTTAAAGAATTTTTAAAAGGTTGAGAAAAATTAAGTACATTAATCAATTAAAACAATATCATGAAGTACCTAGAAAAACTGTATTTCAACATAAAATAGTTTCAGTTCTTTAATCATTTTCATTATCCTTATTTGTTCGTCCTAAAAACGTCAAAATGTAAACTTTGGTATCTCATTATGCAAAAAAAAAAAAAAAAAATTGCTGACATAAATTCACTTCAAAAGCCTACAAATCAAATATTGTTTAAGGTTAATATTAATGTGGACATAATATGATGATTTGAAAGAAACGCAATCCATTAAAACTAGGTGATTGGTATTTTCGTTTTGTATTTTGTAAGCCTATGATTGGAATATTCAATTGTCACTTTTTGGCATCTTGAGCTGGTCAGAGATAAATGCCCAAGTTCAATAAAATTGATATATATATATATCCTTTATATACCCTATATTCCTAAATTATTGGGTAATTAATATAATAACTGTATCATATAAACATTGCTTAAATTACTCTATGTAAATGGAGATATTAATTATTTACATAGAGATATTAATTATGTTTTAAAAAACCAAAAAATAATTAAAACATAACATATTTAGGCCTACTATCGTACCTTACTAATGAAAAAGCGTTTATGAAATGGCTCAGAAGCAAGAGCGTTAGCAGTAGGTACTAAAGAAATTAATAAGTTAAATAATTAAGTCAAATATACAGCGGTAGCTCTTTGATAGAACGCTTGCGATCCATTACATATTCTATATCCACAGTTGATACCTATCCTGGGCCCTTAAGGCCCTTAAGGCTCCCAGCGCCCTTCTCAGGTCGTTATAGACAGGGTCTTTCCAACCATCCAACGTGAGACTCGTATGCGTCACTGCATTAAGTATTTATAGGTTTTCTACCTCATGGTTTTTTTCTAAGAATAACTTCTGTGGAAATTGACGTGTTTAAAAGGTCATATGTTTTATGTTATGTCATGTGTTTTGCACGGAAAAGGTGGCTCGGGTTGGTAACGGAACATCGACCTTACGTGCACGAGGCAGAGCGATGCTGGCGCTTTCTAAGAGCTAACAGCAGAAACAAAGATGGCGGTATCCAAGATTGGTGACCTACAGCAGAACAGAAAAAAAAATTACGACTGTGGCGTCATCCAAGATGGTGGCTTCCAGCAGACGAAAACGAGATGGTGGATAAGTCGTAAGAATCGCAAAATGTGGCTGTGATGTCATATCCAAGATAGCGGACGTGATGTCAGAATTCAAGGTGCGAACATGAGTCAAGGTCGTGGTGTCATCGTAACAAGAAGTGCAACGTCCGTGATTGGGGCACTTGATTTCACAATAGCAAAATTCAATAAGGCGGAATTCAAGATGGCGGCCGCGACTTCTACCAATTTAAAACAAAATTTAAAGACATAAACGTTACCGTGGCCGTAACTGTAAAATTGTACGGTTTCCAAAGAATGACTTGAGCAATAAGCATTAATTTTTACCAAATACCAGGGTAAAATAAAATAATAAAAACATATAAATTTACCCGGGCCCTTATGTTACCCGATACACCGGGGAGTTTAATCCTCCCTCCCTCAACGTGTGTAAAACTCTGTGTGCAATTACTGCACGAATTTGACCAGAGAACTGAAACAAACCACCCGAGTTCGAAACCAGTCTCGTGACTTGGTCCTGTCACGTGGTGAGACACCCCCCCTCCTCCAATACTGCCTCCCCCCCCCTTGTTCCACCGACTGTGGATCTGCGCGCAGCCTGCTGACAACGCAGATTGGTGCCTTTCCTGGAGCTAGTGTTAACCTCGACAGCGAGTCATACGGCGACGGTATTGATTTGCCATCTCGAGTTCATCTCGAGTGCGAAGCCTCAGTTTGATAGAAGAAAAATACTTCGAAACATGTGTGGTGGGGCGTACGCAGGGGTTGTGTGTCCCCACAAAAAAAAATCTATAAATATCTACCAACAAAAGTAACGAATTTGAAAGAAAACAGCAGGAAAATTGTTTCAACACCCCTTCTCCCCCCCCCCCCCCCCAATGGTTCAAAATGAAATTCTGCATACACTCCTGTACGCAGTATACAAGATTGAATAGAGAAGCAGAAAATGAAGAGCAACACTATTGGATCACACAGAATATTTTCGACAGAATTTTTTTTCCGAGAAATTACTTATCCAGGATTTATGTGATATCAAATTTTCCAATATACCTCACTCGTATAAACACACTATTGCCAAACGCTTTTGAAATTCCGGCGAGAAATGTGTTTTTATTTTACACTGTCACTGTTCATGCTCCACTGACTGCGCCATTAATAAGTAGTATGTCAACTGTCGGACTGAGTGTTCTATCACTGTAGAAACAACGTTAATATAGAAATGTTAAACCTGCTTACTTCCTAAATTTGTTTCGACGTAATTATCTCGGTAACAGATGAAACAATTAAACAGACTCCACAGTTCGGGTTGATGCACGTCAAGTTCAATTAAAATATTCTATTTTGAGTTTTTGGCTGGCACGGACACATGAAATCAAATAAACTAATTTAGAGTTATGCACTCTTTCTGTTGTTTCCTCTAAATTAATCGCACTGAATTTATTACTTTTTTTATAACATTGCTGGGTATATAAATTCTGGCATTCTGCAAACTAAAAATTTAAAATATTATTAAAAGGAATTAGGTTTAATATAATTGAACTTTAAGAGGACATTAAGTTTACTTATTTTTTTTGGGTAGACAGTAGGTTTTATCCAGTTTTTTTATATGCGCCGTGCGTGACATTTTGGGGTTTTATTTCTCAAAGAAGTAGGGAGTTTTAGTTTCATACATACTACCAAAATTGACATAAGCTTTTAATTCTGCCCGCATAAAGTTAGTCGTCATACGGGTTAGAGACGTTAAGTTAAAAAGCTAATATAAATTAGTATTACTTAGTAAAACGTCACATTCGTCTACTCCTACGATTGTATTTTGTATAGAAGTATAGCATTCTAGAATAGTAAATAAGCTAAAAGGCAAATCCTTATGCGCGAAGCTTAAAGGCAGGTATTTTTCGCCACAAAAATATGAACGCTCACAAGAATGTCATATCGCATGTTCGCGCCAGTGGTTTCTTATTTGTGATTGGCGGCCGTCTGCAAGAGAAACCGTTGCCTTTATTTTGCCGGGCCAATCAGGACGCGCTTGCTTCCGCACGAAATTGCTGCGATTCGCGTGCCGACAGTGGGAGCATACCCGAGAGAAACTCAACCAATCACGAAACACAGACAATGCTGCAGTGTTACTACACACGAAATCAACGCGCACTTGCTCCGTTTATTTGTGCTTGTTTTAGTGGGTTGTAGCAGCTCACGTGTTCCTCCGCATCTCTTACAGTCTTCTTCATTCCTGTTGTCCACTCAGTTTCGTAAATATACTCGGTGACATGTTGTTGGCAATTACTGCGGTTGTTTACGATTAATTACCAACCGTCTATGTGACCTCGGGCGTTACAAAATGAAAACATATTCACTTTCATCCCTCACTGCAGATTGTTCACTGCTCCGACGTTTACACAGTATGTTTATACATGACATAATTATGAGAGCATTGACATGTTACAATGTTTTCCTAACAAATCTCAATAGACTAAAAACATATCAAAAGAATAACAGAACAAAAACCACAATGTTTTTGTTTAATTATTGAATATAAACGAATTAAAGACTATTTTGTAGAAGTGTTATATTATTAATAACACAATAACACTAGGTGGAAATTAAAGTACTGTTATTAAAACATGTTTATTTACTGGACAGTGTTATATCATTTAACTAATTTAGGTGTTTTAACGTTTTTCTTCATAATTAACTTTTTATAACATTATTTTATATCATTGGGAAGGCTTTTAAACTTTTTTAAATCCACTACAGAAAAAAATATGCTCCGAAAGTAATTTTGTAGTCCTTTGTTCGTATATCTTGCAACTTGCTCTAGTTTTAAAATTATGGCAATCAGTATACAAAGTAAATTTTCCGAGGTTATTCTTGATGAGTGAGATACCTAGTTCTGAAAATATAAATGCTAGAAACAGGAGTAAAAGTAAATGCTAGGTTAAGTTTGATAATGTTTTCTACAGTGATACTCCACATCCTTACTTTATATTGTGAGCAATTTTATAGTTTCATAAGACCTTCATTGTAAAAATGATATGATTAATTTTTTGAATTACAACCTTAAAGCAAATTATAGTTAAGGAAAGATGATAGATTTTTCCCTTCGCAAGACGACACAAAAACCTTTTGAAAGTTTTGAAAAAAGAGGAAATGCTGATTTAAATTTGCTTCCTTTTTATTTGATTAAACTATAAATAAAATCATCATACACAAAACAAAGCAGTGAAGACTTCCTAAAACCGGGTCTCAAGTTAGTACACGCCTGAACACGTCAGTTTATTAAAATATTAAATTAGCCCTGCACATGAAGCCCACCACCCGTATGCTTCGTACTATGAGATTCGAAACTAGATCTTATAGAAGATATTTTTTTAAAGTTTAAACTAGCACTTTTTTTAAAAAGGACATCGCTGCTCTGCAGATATTTAGTTTCAGTATCTTTCGGCAAAGAGTAGGCTACTTAAGAGTCTGGGATAACCTAGGCTGGTACTGCTAGTCCCTATATTATATTCTAGCCTTTTGTTTTTGGTTCAGCGTAGAAAATATTATATAAATTTTTATATATTACATTAAATACAATAAAATATGAATTGTAAAATGTACGTTTCAGAGAGATTTAATCAATCAAGGTCCCGTTTTAAGTTAAACATCTCGGCCCGGCCACTCAAAGGGAATGATAATTACATTCTATTCATTTCCAGATTCATAAAATAGCAAAAAAAAAAAAAAGATTAATTTTTCTCATTTAAAAATCTTCTGTATGAGGTTATAATTAAAAAAGTTTTACCGTCATATGAAAAAGTGTGCCGTCAAAGTGCAAGGTTCCAAAATAAAAACCAGTAAATTATTCAGATACAACACACTTACTGACCGAGCGACACATTAGGGAGTAGATACCTGAAAGAGGGGGGGGGGGGGGGGGAGCAAGTGGGGACCAGGCCCTCTTGGAATTAAGAAGGGGGTCCGCTTGCGCCAGAAAAATCGTGACGATGAAACGGGGTTGATAAACGTAAACGTTAAACACTATGGTTTACGGAAAATATTCTGTCTATTACAACACTAGCTGCTTTATTGCATGCATAATGGGCCAACATATGGGTAGCATACAAAGTACAAGCATCGGTTAAAACTCCTTGCGCAAATAACTCGGGGCGCACCCCCCTCCCTTACTCGTGGCTGGTGCGTGGAGGTGGTGCAGTCACGTGGTCGCGGCGCCGAGACAAGAGGCCGGGACCGACGCCAGGCGCCCCGACGCCCCGGGCTAATCACCCGCGGGCAAACACGCCGCCTAACAAGAGGTATTAATTACCGGCGCCGACTCCCCTGGGAGCGCGCAGGCCCGGCGGGGGGGGGGGGGGTGGTGTTTCCCACGCGGCGGAGTGGTTGGGGGGGGGGGGGGAAAGAGACGCCTGAAACATTAACACGAGGGTGATAATTAGGTTTTATTGTCCTTCGCCCTGCAAGTCACGTCGTAAGTCCTGATCTTCGAGGCAACCCTTTAACCACCCTCTCCCTTCCACTCTTCCATGCTCTTACACCTACCCGCACCGCCACACCACATCAGGAGGATTAGGAAAAGGGGAGTAGGGGGGGAAAAAGGGTGTTTTGTTTCTCCTTGACTCCACCCCCTTCCCATCCCACCCCAGGGCGCTGAAAATGAAAAATTATGCACTTTAATGGAAGCGTGTCTGGAGAGGGCGCGGCGAATGTGGGTCGGCTGAGGTCACCCCTGGAGAAAATGCCGCGGGCGCGATGGAATGGCTCCCAGAGTTGGCGCGGGTTTCTTACGAGGACCATAAAGCTTGGCGACGCGAAAAAAAAAAAAAAAAAGCTCTGCGAAGTAATGAGCAAAGGTATGAGCTTTTGTAACGAATAACCAGCTTGACAAAAGCACTCCGCTGCGTTTGCGAATCAACATTACACCGTTATTTAAAGATGAATTTTTGGACATAAACCATTTTTGTTATACTGTATGTCATAAGAAATAAAAAAACAGATAGACTAGATAATATATACGAACACACAGAAAACAAGCCAAAAAATCCCACAGACAGCACATATAATTCCGTGGACGTAATTGGAATAATATGACAGCACAGACAAAACGAAGTGGGCTGACAACGACGAGACAGTTGCAACAAGAACGGTAAATAAAGACAAAAAATGACCACAGTGACAAATCTACGAACCCAACGAGGATAACAAACAGATTATGTGGACAACACAACAACACAGGCGAACTCAACGATGCACCGTTAGTGGGAGAAAAAACAATCAGCAGTTTAGTTATGGCCTTAAATTTCCTCTGCAAATGAAGCCCAAGACACGTATGCTACGTGCCAGGAGATTAGACAAGAGTTCTTATGGGATATTTATATATAAAGTTTAATATAACGTATTTTTAAAAATTTGGTTTCAGTATCTTTCCAGTCTAGGCTTACCTATTCTGCCCTCTTTTGGATCAGTGTATAAAATACTATGGAAATTTTTAAAATATATTCCGTATAATACGCTAAAATATGGATTGGAAAATGTATTTTTCAGAGAGATTTTACTAATCACAGTCCCATTTTCAGATAACTACTTTGGCCACTCAAAGGGATATTATAATTAAATTTTATTCAATTACAGATTCATATAATAGCGAACAAGTTATAATTTTTCCCATTTAAATATTTTCTGTGTGAAGTTACAATTTAAAAAAAATCCTGCGCCTTTTGGTTAACTTAAAGTTAGCAATCAAAAATATATTCTTTATGTTACATTCCGAGTACTTCTACACTGTAAAATGGATCCATTGGTATTGTATTTCTTCCCAATTAAGGACCTTTATCGCAAAACAGAATCACTCACGTAGTGTATCTACGAATACATAAACGCATCGCGAATCTCACACGCGTGTTCTTAGGAGAATAGGTATCGAGAAATTACGAAAGATTGAAAGTTACCTGATTCTTCTTACAAGAACGTGTGAAGAGTGCGATTTCTCTGGAGAAAATCTGTTTGAACACCTTGGTATATTTAGCATGCTTGCTCGAAATAGGAATTAAGATTTTATATATTTTAAATGAAAGTAGAACTGACATTCTTCTAACTCTTAATAAATATCTTGTATTTAAATATGCGAATTAAAATTTACTGGAATTATTGTTAATTATATGTTGCAGTGTGAAAATACAGTGGAATTTACATGAATATTGTCAGTGAACATACAACACAGAGAGAAGAAGAGAGAGAGAGAGAGGGGGGAAAGAGAGGAAACGAAATGGATAGAGAAAGAGAGTAAATAGATAGTTTGTGGAAATACACGTATAACTAAATATCTTCGTGGAATAGAAGCCAGACTTCAAAACGCTGGCAGATAAGCAATTAGGTTAAATACACCGTAGACGTAAAAATATCCAAAATGTTAAAATTTAGGTATGATGTAAATTTTACGCGCTCAATAGTATGAGGAGAGACTGAAAACCTAACAAAATAAGGCTCATTATATAACTTTTTTGCTTCCTTTGTCAAATGCTAAATATTAACGAATTTTTATTCACAATGAAAACATATTTGTTTTGTTAGAACTATAGTTTAATGCGTAATGTAATAATGTATAGGACATGTTAATCTGTAAGCTGATGGCTTTCAAGCGTACGTCAATGATGTCCGTGGAAACAAAAGAACGATGCAGCGTGATCAAAGGACTGACTGAATACACGTGGTTGATACAGGATTACGAAATTTACATTTTCATACAAACATAAATTTAGTTTTTCGTGTTTTACGTAACAGCACCAAAGAATTAGATTACCTTTTTTGCATACTGCCAGTGAAATAAGTTGTCCGAAGCTACGCTATGAAATAAAATGGGGAGTTTTGGAGTAATATATTTCCTTTATAATAACACGCACGGATTGAAACAACAGTAATATGTTTAGTTTATTTAGGTACAAATAATTTAGTTTATTATTCAACCTGTTCACTATTCAGAGACGATTCATTATTCGATTCTCAATAAACACCGTGTGTTATGTGGTCCAGTATGGTATTGTATACGACAAAAAGGCATACCTACTTCGTTGTAGTTCTTATAGTTTTGAATGTGCTGTCAAAGGTGGTTGTTGGTCTGTATTTGCTGTTCTTGACACCCCACTGTGTTCATCTGTGCTGTGGTTTTTGTTCTAGTTCCTTCTACGAATCCTCTCTACTGTCTATGCATTTATCTGAATTTATCATTTGATATCGGCTAATTTTAGCTTGGTTTCTGCGTGTGTGTTTGTGAAATCATCTTTTGTTTGTCCGTTTTTAAGGTTCTCTCTTTGACACAAGGTGTAACGTAGCAATGGCGTGTGTCCAATATAAATTTTTTTTAAATCAATCTTCTTCAGTGCGTAAATAATTTATAGTAATTTTATATAATTTATGTTTTCTACATCATTCGTTAATCAATACAAATTTAGTTTTGCCAAAATTCAAGAAATTGGAATTTTTCAGAGATTGGGGAAAACCACAATTTTACTAATTCATGAATGATGACAAAAATGAAGGCATTCACGACAAAAAAACATTCAAATAGCTAGTTCAAAGCTATAAACCATGTATTTCTTGCTGTTAATTACTGCTAGGACTGAAATATTGACAGGCCTCTTAGGTTGAAATCATAAAACCATTTAGAAACAATCATCCATAGTTAATAATATTTATTCAATTTTAAAATACAAATTATAAAAAAGGAGGAAACCACCTTCTTATTTATTAAGATAAACATTCGTAATGTAAATATTTATAAACTGTAGAATTTCTACTGAGGAGAGCTGCACTTACATTTTGAATGCTTGTCTCCAAATAATATGTATCGCTGCTCGTTTTGAAATATACATAAGATATACACGGTGGTAACCAAATACGTTTCCAGAATATTTAAGGAAAGAAAATAAATTCCCATCATTAAAACAAATTGTAGGTTGTAACACAAAACTCTTAAGAAAGTGTTTTGCTCAAGTCCATATTTTTTTAATTCTTAATAATAGGGCCGTATTTTGTATCAGCGCTGTATGAACAACTTTAAGAATACGGTGAAACATAAACTCAGCAATTTATTGTGTCAGAATCATATTTCCTGCCACGTAATTTTAAAATAAAAATCCTTCAATTTGCTGATGAAAATAGTTATTAAAAAATGGCTAGAAGAAGTAAAAACCTCATAAAACGTAATTTATTAAAATATTAAAAATTAATGAACAATTAATTTAAAACGAATTACGTCAACGCTGTAATTAATTAAGATGTGTGGTCGCGTTCAACCAACATACCCGAGGGAAATAGAAGTGGCGAAAATGAAGTGTAATTTGCCTGAAGGACGAAATTTTATTTATTTTTTCTATGTTGTAATTAATTTCACAGCTTAAAACACAGTTCGTAATAGATTCTTGCGTGTTATATGTTCTCCACGAGACTAGCAGGCAGTTGTGTTAGCACGGCGTAATCATTTCTCGTATCACTGCCTCAATTTGTATGCAAATACATCGCAACAATATCAGATATTCAACGCCATGAATATGTACGGGCAGCAACGCGAATCGCTAATGTTTGATTGTGCTTAATGTACACACGCTTTTTTTTTAATAATTTCTGAACAATTATCACAAATTAAGTAATAATTTGTTTCGTGTTTACTATCAGGTAATAAAATTTTTATTGACAGAATTCATACGTTTTTCGAAAGTCGTTGGTAAATAATAGGCTTTCTAGTTGATTAAACACATTGGGAATTTATGGTTTATGATACTGGCATAATGGGCCCCGTATCGTCCAGGCAACCGCATCAAACAAACACAAAGGCGCACATCCTAGCGATGCAGTTAGCGCGTTTAATTAAAAGAACTGACAATCAAACGTTCTAAAAATAATGCAAAAGGAAACAGATGATGTTAATTTTAAGAAATCTGTAAATAGAAAATACTTAGAATCTCTCAAATAAAATTTGTACCTTATTATTTCTCAACGTCTATTAATATTTACAATCATACTAAGAAATTTTTTGTATGTACATTATTTATGCAGTATAAAACTTAAACTAATTCCCACCAGAAACACTTTTTTTTGTTATATATGTGCTAGTTCTACTTCAGTCATAGCACGGTAACCAGTTAACACGTTTAGTTAAATCTATATTTTTACCGTCTTCACTGAAATAGTTGGTAAAACTAAACTTTGCACGCGCGTATATGGTATAGAGAATTTATTTCAATAGTTTTAGGATCGTACAATATTAATATCTGTATTGTATGGCTAGCTAAAAATTTTTAAAATTATACCAATACACTGATAAGTAACAAGAACAGCAGTATAATGACTGAAAACCTATTTGTTGGCGAAACATAATATTTGATGATTTTTGCCAACTTCACTGTCAAAAAGTTCCCACCTTAGCGTAATTCAGAATGGGAGCGTTCAGAAGCGAGGCGCGAGATACTCAGTTGGCGACACAGCCTCCAGAGAGCATCTGCGCGAAGGGGAAAGACGTCAGCCAGGTCTTCTTGCCCGACTTGCGGGGGTGGGAGGTGCGGTAATGGCGGGAGATGCGAGGAGAAATGGGTCAAAAAGGGGGAGGGGATTGGGGGGGGGGGATAAAAGCAGCGGTACAGCGCCGGGCAATTTGCGCTGGTCCGCTCAGCCGCGGGCGACAACGACATAAATGCGCGGCAGAAGACCTGTGGCCCATTTCACCCAAAGTTCAAGTTTTTAACAAACAAGTTATATTTTTACAAGTTCTTAAAAATACCCCTTTGGTAAGTTTTTCTTTCCATTAAATAACTCTCGTAAACGTGAAATGAGAAGTGAATTTTCACAAGTTTACAAGAGATTTACTTGTAGGATACTAAAATAATCGTGTAATTATGGGTTCTTGACAATAAAAGCTGACACTCGTTGTTTACTGCTAATTTTCTAACTAGCTCACAATTTAGATTACATTTACAAATTGATTCACTATTAGGGATCTAGTATTTCCTCTACTGAGTTAAAATGAAAAAAAAAGGAAGTGAACTAGAATCATGAAATCATTCATGCTGTAACTTAAAAAATAATATCTGTAACCAGTAGGGCATAAATTTAATCAAATGAGATTCTGTTGCCAAATTTTGTTAGTAAGAAGTGTAAGTACAATTAAACTTATCACTTACATCTGGAAATTTTACTTGTGTCAACTTCTGAACATATATGTGAAACGCCTGCTCGTGATATCTTGTGATTAAAAAATTAAATTTTCTCACTAGTGAATCAGGTCCATGAAACCCCATCTGCGCACTACCTGCTATTATCTTTAGAAGACCTCAACGTCCCGTCAAGTGCAGAACTATTCCCGGGAGAACATTTCCACGTTGTTACTAATTTTTTTTAACATAATTTTGCACAAATACACTATATTATACTAGAAATATGTATGACACTAACAAAAACTAGTTTTTTGTGACTGCTGAAAGTCTATTTTATGTCTACGTGAGTTACTTATTTTTTGTAATGCGTTACTTGGAAACTCGTAAAAAATATTTCGAGAGTTTTTCTTGGGGAAGTAGAGATAGTTTCTAGAAACTTATATCAGTTTTTTAGGATAAATTTAACTTAAAAATTGGTTTCATAAGTGTTATTTATTCAAAGCATAGAAAATTATTTGAAATTAAACTACTACTCTAGGGATAGAGTTTGAGATACGGAGTACTTTAATCTCTCAATTCATGACGCGTTTGCTTCCGCACCGAATCACTGTGATTGGTGTTGTAACAATCGACATTTACCCGAAAGAATCTCATACAATTATGAATCACATACGATGCTACAGTGTTTTAACTTTCAGCTAGTCTCGGAATCTTTTCGCGAAATATGCATGCCCCTAATCATACCACACTGTCTTGTTAATATTGGTAATATCTCCACATTACAGTGTTTACGTTCACTCACGTACATACTCAGATTTGAGCGCGCTAGCTCACTGTTGAAATATAAGTCCTAAAAAAAAATTGAACTGAAACTTATTTTACAAGTCTTTGAGTTACACTTGTGCTTCCAGTTCAGACAGCACTCGTGATTACACTCACGGAGGCTAGTTCGTGTAAGAGCATACTCCAGGTGAGTTGTGACACGGACTTTATAAACATGATCATTGACACGAGGAAGCCATGCAGTTACCCTTGGTTCCACGTTAGCAGCGCTGTCTCCGAGCCTGAATAAGCCAGCTCGTGAGATCCGCATCCCGGACAACGCTTCGCTTAGCGCCCAACGTGACGGAACTAGCTTCAGGGAAGAAAACACCGAGATTTGCCTCGCTTTCCAACTCGTCTGCCAAGGTCATACAAGGCGAGCTTGTTCGCTTGGAAATCACACACTCTTTCTCTCTAACCCCCTTTCTCTTTTCCATGCTTTTCCACAATTTTTCTTTTTCGCATGGGCATTTTTTTTTTTTAAATTATAATATGATGTTTCTGTAAAAACACAGGAAGTCTCAAAATTGTAATTTTCAGAAGGTTTTCGATTTGTTTCAACTTTATTTAATTGCAGGTTTTTTTTTTTAGTGGTAAAATGAATATTTCATTTCTTTATAAAAATAAATACATTTAATTCCAGGTTCTTTTTCCAGTGAAATAATATTTTATTGCTTGGTAAAAATCAACACAGTACTCTTAAGCTTCTTTATTAGAAAAAAAAATATTTTCATGTTAATTATTTATTTCTTTTTTTCATTTGAAAAAATGGCATTTGTATTTAAAAAATTTACTTCGAACATAATGGCATCAGTGCTCTAATAGAGCGAAAGAAGTATATAACAAACATTGTGCCAACTATGTTTCACAATAATGGCTTTCTATATCTACGATGTACAGGTATGTACCAATCACGTTTCATAACTCTATAAAGCAAATTTAGATGTACACATGCGTGTACTCACTAGCGGAATGGAAACAGATCAAGCGAATTTCTGGAGCTGTGAGTATTATTTAAACTATACTTTACAACTTGGCATTTTGATTAAATATTAACGGCTTGCATACAGTACAAGGTTTAGGCCGTGAGACAAATTAAAAGGAAATAAATAATTTCAGCTGAAGATTCAGCACACGAGACATAAGTTGAACACATGAAAATAAAATATTTATTACGAAACAATTTAGACAGCTGCTAGAGATCAACTCGATAAAAATGCAGGTATTCCATTATGATAAAACAACATATACACGCGTTCATTTATTTTTAAGACTACATAAGCGCTTTCGGCAAAACGTTTAGCCCAGCTACTTCATAATGAGAGCGTTACTTTTGTTCCGCAAATTAAATAGTATTTTTATAGTCTAATCAAATAACTACATGCCGAACAAATGAATTACCTAATTTTCAACAGAATACTTAAAATATTCAAGGATATGAAAAAAATCATATGATATTTAATAAAATTAAAAACAATAGTATTTCCTATAATTCATACGTTAAATTTTTTAAGCTATGAGTCACAATAGCTATCCAGATAAAATAGCCAGCTTATCTTTAGCAATGTTAAATTAATTGTTGGGGAGGGGGTAAATCATATAAATGCATAAATGTAACACCATATACGGTTCGGTCGCACATCATGTTGCTTATTTCATTTTAATGTTACTTATTTTATTCAAAGGTTATTTCTGTTAATTCAATACGATTAATCTTGCATCTGTTGTTATGATGAAAGATCCCACAAATAATCATTACAAACTGTGTGGCTATTTTCAGCTCGCAAGTAACGTTAGTATCTGATGATAAAACTTTCCGCCAAACTAAAATATTCGAGAGCCCTTAGACCAAATGTAATGCCTTGAAAATGAAACTACCCACATTCCGCGCTAGACCGGGGCTCTCACACGCGCCAACAATGTCGCGTTTTATCGACAGCGAATTGTAATCGATTCGGGCCAGGAACACCGTCGATTTGCGGCCATCAAGCATGGACTCGAACGATCCATCAGTTTCGGAAAAATTTGCACCGCTGAAGGTCTTAAACATATCAAAGTTTCCTTACTCGGAAATCCAGGCGGATAATCTCGGGCGCGCGGAGATCGCAAAAAAAAAAAGAAAGAAAAAAGGGTCGAACATAGCTAAAAAAAATATATCCCCCTGCCCCTTATTTTTTCTGTTGCAAGAAAATAGGGAGAAGGTTTATTTGAAAAAACCTTTTTGAATCGCGCAGAAGGAAGTGAAATAAGCCACAATACTTTTTATGTGTTCCTTTCTTGCGCCCCCCTTCCCACTTACAATTTTCCCTTCGGTTACGGCGCGTGTATATATCTTAGCACGAGGCAGGATGCATATTGCGGAAGACGTCTCGCTCATTGGAGCAGGAGGAGGAAGGTTGAGTCGTGAAGAGGGAAAAGGAGGGGGGGGGGGGTGGTAAGGTTTAGGTGGGACGGGTTAAGGGGGAGGCTAAGGCTATAAACGTCTGACGAGACGCAGGAAAGGCGTCCGTCTGGCTCAAATATTTAACGAGAAGAAGAGGCAGTCCGCTTGCTTTTTATGAGTTACATATTTCCAAAGCATTGAGTTATTTTTCGGCAACGGCCTTTGGGGTTGGGCTTGTAAAATATAGGGAAAAGGGGGGGGGGGAGGAGGAGGAGGTTTGGAGCAGGGTTTGGCGATGTTGGAGGGGGAACAGTAAATGGCTGGCCATTACTCTGCCTACCGAGGCGACGGTTTCCGTTTAAAAATGCGACACGGAAAAGGAAGAACTGAAAATATTTCTGAGCAAGAAAATAACAAGTACCTACTGGTGCAACTATAATACAATTTTTTTTCGTGCATTTAACTATATACATAAAATGTATTTTAGAGACTTTTTTCTTGAAAAAAAAATCACACACACAACACGTTACTCAATGAAAGTATTTTGAATAACGACTAAGAATAAAAAAAACATTGTTTATTCAAGAGTTCAACATAGATATAGGTACTTCCTTCTATCAGTTTTCTTATTCATGGTACATGTTAGAAGTGGCAGCACGTAATACCATTTTAAATGTTACAAATAAAGAAAATTAGTACAAACAAAATTTTACAACTTCAATCTTACAAAACTCTAGATTTTGAATGTATTTATGATATTTATGTATAAGTGTGTGTAAAAATATATATCCATTCTTAAATTAAAATATCAGCTTTTTAAATAGACTTAATCCAAATTACAAATTTGCGTGCTACTGATTGCGCTTGTGACTTTTCAGGGTTTCGTTTATGAATATTTGTTCCTTAAAAATGTTCCTTATTTGGCATTTCCTGCCATGCATTAAATTTATGCCTCACTATTTGCGAACACTCTGACTACCATCTATTAATGACATCCAGGTCATCGGAGAGTTCGCGAATTTTTTTATCACTGATTATAAGTACACTTAATCCTTTCGTTTCAACCTCACTTATTTCTATATTAATACCTCAAGTACTCGTTGCTAGTAATCTTTGTCACAAACTTCTTGGTTTGTAAAAAGTTAAACTTTATTTCTTCTTTCGGAAATTGAAATGGCTAACAATGATATCTCGATAACTAAATATACGTACACGTAACACGTGTTAACGAACTGACAAACATCTTACAGAACCGATTGTGTTCGTATGCAAGTTGTGCATGTGTGTTGATGCATGTCCGTGAGTGTCATTGTGTTAAGACAGATGTCGATATTTTCACATTCGTTTGAGATTACATATTTGAAAATATCACAATGGAAGACCAAAATTTCTGTACGAAAATCTAAATGATATCTTTTATTTAATTATATTATGAAGTAAAATACTATGTTAAATATAATAACATTTCCGTTACACTCCAACGCCTACCATAGGCGTTCCAGTTGGATTTTACATCTAGGTAGGAAGTGTTCTTTACAACATCTGTGTCTTGAAAATGACTTATATCCCCAGTGGAAATAAATTATAAAATGATTTGATGGTAGGGAAATTAAAACAATTAAAGTTTTGAATTCGCACTGAAAAAAGTAATGAAACCTAAAATTTTCTTCAAACTTTAAACATAGTAACATTTCTTTCTATACCGAATCAAAAATATTCACACAAATTTTAATTCATTTCTATTGTTTACTAATAATATAAAAAAGACTCTTGTAGACGTAATATATCTAAAACTGACTTAATGGTATAATAAATTTGAAGGCATTAAAAATTAATATATTTTATAATGCAAATTTAAGTAAATAAAAAAAAAATTGTTTGACACAGCGTTAGTTGATTATGTAGTTGGAATGCAAGAAATTTCCAATACTTATCCAGAATAATTTGTTGTGTGGGATTGTAAATTGCTACAATAGTGGTTAGGATATTTGGGTAGGTTTATTACTAAAAATGATAATTTTAAATATTATGCTTCTTTGAATAAAATTTACATCCATTAGTGGAACCCTACTTTTTAAAAATAAAAACTACATTATTCCTAGAATAATAACTTGGATATATACCTACTTGATTTGAGTTTTAGTAAGTACTGGGATAAAATCGTAGACCACTGCTTCGCCACTTAAGAGTGGCTACTGTGCACAGGCTGAATGCTAATGATACAGACAGACAGTAGACTTACGTGAACTATTCATACCCCGCTTTTTCGTTTTAAATCTTACAAGTATTTTCATTAGGTTTTAACAAATTCAGAATCACACATTTTCAGGACAATCTCTATAGGGTTAGAAATCTTTATGGGATTTTAAATCTGTATGGGTTTAGAACAATTATTTTTAATACATTTAGTCCGTTTTAATAACGTGGCAAGTTAAAAAAAATATTTAAATAAATATTTTCTTATTTTGAGTCATGTGTGTGTGAAATTTTGCAATAGATTTTAAACATCTTGATGAGATTATGACAGAGACATTGGCCAAATTTCGGGTTTATTTCAGTTACTCTTCATCTAATCATAGATGAAGTAGAAAATTGTTATATTTATTTGTTAATAGGATATCAATATGTTTAATTGTTATTTTTCAGGAAATTTAAATAAGGTAATAACAAAAAAAATAATTTTATAAGATTTTTATTTCAGTATTAAAAACAATAAATGGCATATCATTCTTGGTTACCAATTTTAAAAATATGGCTCACTTATGTTGCTGAGGGTCCTAGTTGTCCCACTATTATAATATATTCATTCTGAGATAGGTACATATGTTTAAAATTTTTAAGTCTCTAGCTCATCGCGAAGTTAGTTTAAATTCGATTGCAAAATTTGTATCGAACAGACAAACAGGCACAGAAGAAAGCGAGTTAGTAAAAACGTGGTACAATATATTCAATGTTGTGTTCGCACAGATGCAAGACTGCACGGGACTGAAGCATCAGAACAACAGAGCACGCACGTGGTGTGTTGTGGCGCCGGCGAGTGGCGGGGTCAGCATGGATGCGCCGAGTTCTGCCTGTCACTCCTGTCGCCTAAGGCGTCTGCCGAGGGATTTTTTTTTTTTTAAAAAAAATGAAGACTCCACTCTCACGAACAGACTTGCAACTTGAGGAGGATCAGTCACTGCCATCTTTTATTTTTATTTCTTTTACTTGATTTTATAATTTTGAACTATTCATCCGAATTTTAATGAATCAGGTACTGGCGGGATTTATATTTTCTTTCATGCGTGCTACTACAACTGTCATACATAACTACCAAGTCAACGACTTTTAAGAGTTCAAGATTATGCACTATGCCTTGTCGAACGAAAATAAAAAAAAATTGATACACACGGAAGTTGTGTTGCAAACTGTGGCAAACCATATTTAAAATGTATCCTATTTGGGCAGTGGCCTAGTTTCGATAACGTCGACTACACAGCTTGTTTGCCCGAGTACCGCAGCAACTTCAGATTCTCGTAAAGCTCGTGTCTCCTCCAGAGCACGTCGGACGTGGTTTGCAGTTGCTAGCGCAGTCACACATGTTTCTGTTCTCTCTCGCTCTCTCTCCCCCCCTCCTCCCCAACTGCGCAAGGAATGGTTTACCAATTGTTTGTTCCGTGTAGTCGGCGGTGCTTCTCTTCCGGGGCAGCTCCGGGGTGTCTCTGTGCCGCGCAGAGATGCATCACAAACAACACAGCAAATGGAATTAGGAATGAGTTTATAAGCCTCACGCACTCGCCTTTCTTCTTCGCTATTCGCGGCAGTTATTTTTCTCTCTTTACGTCCCTTGTTCCTTCTTCGGATATTAAAAACAAAAAAAAAGGCAGAAGTTTAGAAGTTTGCGCTCCGAGCAGCATTCGGCTAGGGTAATTTCTTCTGGCGCTTTCCGAGCATCGGGGAAAAAAAGAAATGAATAGCCGTTAATTTGGACGTTTTTTTTAAGTTTGTTTCATAATAGCTGCGGTACCAGGCTTGGTATTAGTAGATAAAGATTTTTTTTTAGCAGAATTATCTGCGGAAGTCGTCAAACGATTCAGATTTCCATTTAGTCACAAGGTATTTTTTATGTGCACAGCACCATACATCATTTTATTTATACATAAACGGAAACTTATATTGCTGTGTCTGTAACCAAATACTACAAAGCTGAACTCTGTTTGATGTAACTGTATACACAGCGTAAGTCAAGGACGAAGTCAAATTGATAGTTTTTTTCTACAAGTGTTGCTATACATTAAATAAAAAAGTACTTTTTTCCTTCAAACTATCATAGCCTATGTTCATCAGTAATAATGAAGCGTAATAAATGCGAAAACATTTTCGAAGCCAGTCCATTATTTTTAGAGCTAACCCTTACCGAAAAACAAAACAAACATAATTAAATTAATATAATTGTTAAATATAAGTTTGTTGGTCATCGGTTTGGAAGAAGCAACATTTTTCTCTTTCGTTTTAAAAACGTATTCGATTTCGGGTGTGTAATAGTTCTATATCGAATGCAACTAGATCGCCATAATGGTTAGAGTTCCCTAATAATCTTTGTAAAATTTTAGGAATGATTTTTAATAAGTTATCTACATTACTCCTTAGATCCTCAGCTCAATTACAGATATCTTCAAGAAGGGGATGTTGTGTATTGCAATACTAATTTTCTCATAAGGATATTCGAGACGATTAGGTTTTCTTCATCTCAGTATTTAGAATACTGTGCCGGCTGTTTATTTAGAGACAGTAGTACATAAATGTAGGCCCGGTTGCTGGTACCGGTGCGTGGTGTTGGTGGTGCTGGTGTACACCTTATTGGATTGTGACGTCACGGCAGCCATCTTGGATGACCTTGACCCCGGCGGTCATCTTGGATACGCCGACTCGGATGTCGGTATCACGAAAGATGTCACAGTTGAGTAGTTGGAAGGTAGTAGGTAGCACCACAGTCGCTGGGTTGTATATTATTATTCTGAAAACTTTTGAGTGAAGTGGCTGGGACTCGATTCATGATCACTCCTGTGATATCGAGGTTGGGAGGCAAGCATTTTATATAGTCTACCAACAACTCAATTCAAAAGTAGAGAAGTAAATAAGTAGTTGGAAATAGGGGGTTCAAGCACAGGCGGAGGAGCCAGGAGCCCGCCATCTTGGATGACGTCATCGGCGGCCATCTTGGATGATGTCATCATGACCTTTGACCTTGACCTTTGACCTTGCCAATCTATGCCAATCTATGCTAATCCGTATGCCAATCCGTATGCTAATCTATGCCAATCCGTATGCTAATCTATGCTAATCTGTATGCTAATCCATGCTAATCTATGCTAATCTGTATGCTAATCCATGCTAATCCATGCTAATCCATGCTAATCCATCCGCCATTTTGTATTTCTAGAAATTTCCACCAACTTCGAATCGTGACGTCACCGTTGCACTTTGTGTCACGGACGCCATCTTGGATTCGAATTTTTTTTTCGAACTTTTGAAATTCGATGTAAACATCAGCCGCCATCTTGTTTCGTCTGCTGGTGGCCGCCATCTTGTTTTCGTCTGCTGGTGGCCGCCATCTTGTTTCGTCTGCTGCAGGCCGCCATCTTGTTTCCGTCTGCTGGAGGCAGCCATCTTGCGACGTCATATAGTTCTGTTGGTCGCCACCAGATAGCAGCAGGGATTTTTTTATTTTTTTTCTTTAACTAAAATAATTTCAGTGCCGAGGCTGGGATTCGATCCATGGGACGTGAAAACGTCCAGGATGTCGTGGTTACGAGGCGGACACCTTGACCACTAGACCACGAGACCAATTGGGATATGGTGGAATAAATAATCTATATATGCCACGTACTGACGTCAAGTTTTATGATAAAAGGGGGGAGGGTGTCTTTGCCTTCCCAAATGCATGAAATTCAAATTATTATTATACCATCGCCATCTTTAATTCCAGCACAGACTACCAGATGGCGCCAAATTCAAAATATTAGTTAGGGAGTCGGCAGGCAGGTGTCGCATGCCGCCATCTTGGTTCTCAAGTTGGCTGGTAGATGTCGCTAGTATCGCGCGCCATATTCAAAAATTAGTTGCCAGAGGCGCCCTATGCCAATCTACGCTAATCTATGCCAATCTATGCCAATCTATGCCAATCTATGCTAATCCGTATGCTAATCTATGCTAATCTGTATGCTAATCCATGCTAATCTGTATGCCAATCCATGCTAATCCATCCGCCATTTTGTATTTCTAGAAATTTCCACCAACTTCGAATCGTGACGTCACCGTTGCACTTTGTGTCACGGACGCCATCTTGGATTCGAATTTTTTTTTCGAACTTTTGAAATTCGATGTTAACATCAACCACCATCTTGTTTCGTCTGCTGGTGGCCGCCATCTTGTTTTCGTCTGCTGGTGGCTGCCATCTTGTTTTCGTCTGCTGGAGGCAGCCATCTTGTGACGTCATATAGTTCTGTTGGTCGCCACCAGATAGCAGCAGGGATTATTTTATTTTTTTTCTTTAACTAAAATAATTTCAGTGCCGAGGCTGGGATTCGATCCATGGGACGTGAAAACGTCCAGGATGTCGTGGTTACGAGGCGGACACCTTGACCACTAGACCACGAGACCAATTGGGATATGGTGGAATAAATAATCTATATATGCCACGTACTGACGTCAAGTTTTATGATAAAAGGGGGGAGGGTGGCTTTGCCTTCCCAAATGCATGAAATTCAAATTATTATTATACCATCGCCATCTTTAATTCCAGCACAGACTACCAGATGGCGCCAAATTCAAAATATTAGTTAGGGAGTCGACAGGCAGGTGTCGCATGCCGCCATCTTGGTTCTCAAGTTGGCTGGTAGATGTCGCTAGTATCGCGCGCCAAATTCAAAAATTAGTTGCCAGAGGCGCCGCCATCTTGGTCCTCAAGTTGGCTGGTAGATGTCGCTAGTATCGCGCGCCAAATTCAAATATTAGTTAGGGAGTCGGCAGGCAGGTGTCGCATGCCGCCATCTTGGTTCTCAAGTTGGCTGGTAGATGTCGCTAGTATCGCGCGCCAAATTCAAAAATTAGTTGCCAGAGGCGCCGCCATCTTGGTTCTCAAGTTGGCTGGTAGATGTCGCTAGTATCGCGCGCCAAATTCAAAAATTAGTTGCCAGAGGTGCCGCCATCTTGGTTCTCAAGTTGGCTGGTAGATGGCGCCACCGTCACCATATTTTAGTTCATACAATCGATACCAGATGACGCCACCATCGCCATCTTTAGTTCCTAGTGTTGCTACCAGAGTGTGCCACCGTCGCCATCTTTAATTCTTAAAGTTACCGCCGGAGCGCGCCACCATCGCCATCTTTAATTCATAAAGTCGCTACCGGATGGCACCACTGTCGGCCATCTTTAATTCAAGGTATTGTCGCCGGATGGTGCCAAGTTTGAATTTAAAAACCTACAAGTGTTATGCAATGTGTAACCAGTCGAGATAAGTTTGGAACCTGTAGCCATATTATTATTATTATTTATTAATGTATGTTTATTAAATATGATAGAGTATTTATAAAATATTGGTGTTGTGTAGAGTCTCTCTCTCTTCTTCTCTTAGTGGCAGACAGTTGTAGCAATTGTAGTCAGTTTGGAACCACTATACTACATCTCGACACTACTTAGAAATTATGCCTCCACTATTTTACCCGGACTTGGCACCGGGCAAGCATGGAACCAGAGGAGTAATGCAAGGGAATGGCTTTTCATTTGTTTGTAACAAACAAACCATACATCCGATTACATTATCCCAAGTATGCAGAGGGCTGCGGGATCGCTCCCTACTATCATCCATTTCGCTGTCGCTGGATGAAGCCATGATGATGAGAGCGTGGTTAGAAGCAGACTACCACGTTAGTGGAGCGATGCTGTGAGGCCCCAGAACTCGCTCGAAATATCCTGCACAACACATTCCAAAAACCCGGCGCAGCCTATGGTTGACGGCACAAACACCCTGAGTGGCTCTGCGTGTTTCCTCCTGCCCGAACACGCGCTGCTGTGAAAGCCTCTTCCCGAGCACAGACGTCACTCCCGCAGCAGACAATACAGGCGTATGCTACAGGAGCTAGAACAATTGAATAACCAAATATATTTAGACTACCCAACTTCATAAATGACATGAGACAATTCCTGTGCGATAATCATACTTTAAATGTTGTAATGTATGGAAATAAATACTCTCCACTCATTTTTCAAAAATCGACACTTAATTCGACATTCATATTCAAAATCAACACTCAATTAAACACTCATTCTCCATCTGCACCCGATACAGAACTAAGTTACAAAAATTAAGATACACCTCTTAATATCAACTGTTTAAATTTTATTAAATCATAAAATACAATTTATAAATATTCTTCATCCAACTAAACATTATTTTATTCTATATAACATCTACATCTTAGAGCATTAAGTATACTGTACATGTTTCTTTGATAACAGACAAATCTTTAATTTAATGATTGCATTTAATTTTTGCAGTTAAATAATATTTTGAAAATTAAATGTTGACAAATTAATAACATGTCCAGCGGCCATATTGAAATTTTGTACTGTGATATAAATTTGAGGACAACGATCCTGAAGAAGCTAGTTGAATCATAGATCTCATCCAGTACCCGTGTACTGTGGTCAAAATGTCTTTTGATCCGTCTGCTGAGTATGCAGAGGTAACGTCTGGATTCCGTCGTGTGTTCTTCGTGACAGCTGATGGTCAGTTCCAGCTGGAGGTCTGCAACTTTGGTCATCACTGGGTGTCGAACTGTGACGAGGACAACCTAGATGTACGCAATTAAGCATGTAGTAAGGTCAACTGTGTTATATATCATATACGACCTGACAGTAAATTTCCCACAAGCTTAGACATACTTAAGGCTGCATCAGCAACCGAAACGTTACGTGTGCGTCCAGGACAAGCGTCAATGAAGTGTGAGTTGCGGCGTAGCACCGGCGCGGTTATCAGTTGGACGGAACAGTGTGACGGGCTTATTCACCACACCATTGAGGAAGAAAGTAATCAAGTATGGTGGGCTTCATGCAACTACCTGCAATGTAACCTACATAGTTTTAAGCCTCTGTACGAACCCGGTAGTTAGTACCACGTGACATCTATGAAATACATGCAAGAGAACCATTTTTGAAAAAAAAAAACGAAAGTGTTGCACAACAATAAAGTTGGTACAACTGTATGACATTGTTTCCGTCATAATCGTGAAACTAATTATTATAATATTAAATAAGACTCATGCGCCAACTGTATACAATGAACCACGTACCACCAGTATGCTCTGAGCCATACGCAGTTTACTTATGAAGTGGAATATTTTTTGTTTTAAAATTACAATGTTTGTAGCTCGAGAAATTTAATTTTAAAAGTTTTATAAATGGCTTGTTTTTAAAAATATATTATTATTATTTGCAATCTGTGGTTGCACGAGTATATGTCGACTTTCTTGTAATAAAAATAATGAATGTATTTCTCGACTTTAATTTAAGTAAACCCCCAAAGTGTATAACTTCAAATTAATATTTATTCGTGTAAAAATCCCTAAAGCAAATAGTGCATGCTTTGAAACGCAGGTTGAGGTCAACGGTTCGGAGCAGCATGCCAGGCCAGCGACCGGACGGAAAAAGTATTTCCGGGGTAAGGAATTTTGTTGACTGCCTGTGGGAGACGGGTCAGTCTTAAGGTGGTTTCATGCGAGGTCCTTCGTAATGAACAGACCCAACAAATCCGAAATTAATTTTGTAATACGCATGTCTAAAGGAAGTTCAATAATGCATACCATTAGTTTATAATGTATGAAACTACTGGTATGCATTAATACTAAAAATTAAACCACTAAACATATAAAAAAAAATTAATGTTTTTAAAAATATATATTTATAAACAGTCATCATCTTTAGAACCTGTGTTGGAAACCAGTATAAATTTACTCGATTTTTTTTAAAAGCTAACACATCAAATGAACGTTCAGGTGTGAACCCACCCTAGTGACTCGTCCATGACCTCACTGACGTCACACACAGAAATCCTTTATATACTCGAGCGAGCGCAACTCCAACCATTTGTATCGTGCCTTCATGATCGAGTTCTACCAGTCCACTAGTCCACGTCTTCAGTTCACCGCTGAGGTAAGATGCCCGCTCCTCGTTTATAAAAGAAATATTAGTATAACAGTGCATTGTTCAGATCCATGTCACATTAATATTAAAGTATTGTCATTCGTGCATTTCATTAGTTGTGAAGTAACACTATTCGCGGCTGAAGATTAACGGCTTATAGTAATAACTAAATTCGTTTGCAACTACTTATTTATTTTACAAGAAGCAAAAGCAGTAGTTAAAAATAATCTATATTGTTAACGTCTGTACTGTGGCGTCAACAAGCATCTAGATTTTAAATTTAACTCAAAATTAAAAACATTTTGAATGTCTAGCAATCATTACGATGAGTCAGATTATTCGGCTCTAAAAATCTACAACCTTTCGATAACACTATAGGCATCGATCTGCATTCTATATTAGCTTATATATTCAGGTGCATTCAGATATTTTAAAATTGAAACATATTTCCTAAAAATAATTCATTAGCGAGAGTTAATTTCCTCTTTTTGCAAAAACCATGTATCTACTAGTTTTGTTACGATATATACCAACACACATCAAATCACGAGTGTCGTGGTGGCTAATATCTAAAAAACTTTACGGAGAATTACCGTCTCAAGAATAAGTAGAAGCACACTGGTGAAATCCAACACAAATCGTGCACGCTTATGCTTTATTCCTAACACGTCTGTAGGTTAGTTGTAAACTGTTTACATTGATCCCCTCTGCAACTCGTAGCTACAGTGTTGTGCTCCTATCTGGTAGACATGGCGCTCCGTAGTCTGGAGTGCGCGGTTCGATACCCATCTCGTCCAGTTTTATGTTATTACAAAAAAAAAGTTGTTCACTATGTCTATATATTGAAATCTTTCATAGTCACATTTACTGTATACGTTACGTCCAAGTGCAATTCTAGTATCGCATGCATTATTGTCTGCGAGCCATAATCTCGTAAGCAACCATGCTCAGTCCTCTTTCCCTGACTGAACCAAATGCCAGACATGCTCGGGGGGACCGATGACTTTATTTATTCTGACAAGCCACAAATTAAGATGTATTTATTTTAAATAATTATTTCCAATGTAACACTAGTAGGCTCATTATTAGTTTTTATAATTTATTGTGCATGTCCTTACACAGTTTTATTCTCTAGCATGAGTAATATGGATTTTCATACTAGTGTATTTTCACATAGAATAGTTATTTTCGTATTTATTAAACACATTTTTGACCATAGAATAGTTATTTTCGTATTTATTAAACACATTTTTGACTTGAGTGGTAGTTGACGTCTACATAATGTACTGTAATATCCTAGCGGCTTACATATATACCGCTGCTCTCAGGCATCGGTCCTATGCTATAGGGTACGGACAAGTCTTTGACCTCGCCTCAGCTGATGTAACCTGTAATTTTATCACGTCTCAACTGATGCATACGTAGTCTGTGTTAACGTCCTACTGCAGGCACGAGCCTTCAGTCCGCCACAGTCAGAAGCCTACACATACTTGTAAAAAGTATTACACTTGTGATTGTTATTTTATGTAGTGTCACATGCAGTTGTAGCCATGAAACCATTTACGATACCCTGGGAACAATGTAGGGACCACATTAGGAAGTAATATTTTTCTTGTTGTACTTATGCTGAAATCATATATCCTAAAGTGTCTGGCCACATACAGGAAAAGGACGCATAGTTGGCAGCACACTATGCTATGAGCAGCGATACATTAATTTATATAGATTATGTTTTTATTTTAAATATCAGTGTAAGTATGTCTAGTATTCCAGCAATAAAACAGCAGAGCTACTTCCTTTCATTATACGTAAATGCTCCCCTGACAGCATAGGGTGCTCGAGACATGTCGGGACACGACTCAGACTGTCATGAAGCGCGCGCCGCCTGTCTGAAGAGAGTGGTGTAAGAGAGGTGGTGGTGGGGGGAGGGGGGGAGCTTCAACATACCTTCTGAAAGGTTTCCATTAGTGCTCTGACCCAGCGCAGAGCTACGTGAAATTATATATGCACTGCGAGTCCATTTCCTTACATCGCGCACGATATTACTGAGTCCCATACCTTATTAAATCATAAATATTATTTATATTTTTGTTAACTCGTTATTTACATTTGCTGCGTATTTCATTACAAATATATTCTTAATGAATAAAGTTTTTTCACGCACGATACCTAGCACTGTATCACGTAGCGGTAGACGGTCTGTTAGAGTCTCGTCGGCTAGTACACACATTTCCTACCAGTACAATTAATTATTATAAAGCTAGTGTGACCTGCTTATGTTTACACAGGAAATATTACAGCTTCAAACTGTTGACACATTTTTTTTTGTCAAGTTCTCAGTAATACATAAAATTTTTTTTAACAAGTTGGTGGTCCTGCTTATACACTTTCATCTGTTTTTATGCAAGTGACTGCTGGTTATTCTTCGAAATAGTATTTTAACTAGTATTTCGTTGGTAGGTATCTACTTCTCCGTCGAACCGCATCGAGGCTTCTCTGCAGGATCCGGAGCTGATAGCAAGAGATATAGCATCATCATCATCATCATCATCCACGTCTGCTGATATTTCAGTTAGTTCAGGGGTAGGCGCGATGGGTCCTAGTTGTCGCTTTTGCAAGAAGTTATTTACGGCCTGGAAAAATGCCTTACGTCATGAACGACAGTGTGCAGACGCACCTAACCTAGAAATGCACCTCTGCGAGAAATGCGGCACTACATTTTCTCGTTGGGGTAACCTACAGCGCCATTTGAAGATCTGTACCGGCACACATACATCTCGCAGCAAGCATTGTCGGTACTGCTACAGGCAGTTTACGAGGACCTTCGATGCTCGTAGGCATGAGGATTCCTGTACTGGAAACCAGGCTCGAGCAGTTAATGCTCTTTGTGATAAGTGCGGAAATGTTTTTGCCCGGCGCGACAATTTAGCAGCACACCGCTTGGTATGTCGTGGGTCTGCGGCGACGACTCCAGCTCTCCCGACTCGGTGCACAATGCTTGTGAGTGATGAGCAGCAAGCCTCTACTTCTAGAGCAGTTCAACCCATGGTGTTGCCTAATACCTCAACATCCCAGGCCACATCAACCATTGAGCCAGAAGATATTAATAATAATAATGATTTCGTTGAAGTGGCTCGTGCATTCAGTGGTAGTTTGCGCACCTTCGTAGCCGGGAACAATTTCGACCGTTCATTGGATATCTGTACATATCTTGAGACGATGGAGGATAGAATAGTTGCGCAGCTAACTGAGATTGTAGAGGCAACTGGGGCCGTAAAATTTAATATGTGGCTCGAGTGCAATTATGTAAAACCAGCACCATTCGACGACAGTGCAGACCTGCGTGCCTTCAAGACCCCCAACATCCCTCTATACAATGTAGATGATGTTGCTATAGCTGTTCGAAATAGTATTTTGAACATCTGTAAGGAGGAGGACGAGTACATGAGCAAAGGTTCTGGCTGGTCGCTGACGTCAGTGAAGTGCATACAACTTCGTGTCAGCAAGCTCGACCCACTGCGTGCATCTTCCTATCTGCCTCTGCCACCATCGATTGCTATCAAACATGCTGTACTTAATCCCCAGAACGAAGATCAAGAATGTTTCAAGTGGGCCATTATCTCCAAGTTTGTTGGGGGATTTAATGTGTGTCGAGTTGACCAACGATACCTGAACCTGGAGACACAATTTAACTTTGACGGACTTGATTTCCCTACACCAGTCAAACAGATTAATGTCTTTGAGCGACACAACCCAACCGTGTCAGTTAATGTCTATACTCTCGGTGAAGAGAATAAGGTGGTCCCAATTCGGGTTGTTGATGAAGAGAAGCAGCAGCATTTCGATCTTCTGCTAATATCCGATGTCGATCACAAGCACTACTGCCTCATAACGGACTTTTCACGGCTGATACGGTCTCAGGTAACCAATCACAATGAAAGAATATATATATGTAAGAGATGCTTCAAATCATTTGATGATCAACTCCGAGTGACTGGAATGACGGGACAACAGTGCCTGGAACAACATAGGAGGTACTGTGTTCCTCATGCACCTGTGCGTGTTGAAATGCCGCTTCCAGACAAGGATGGAAACCCACCCAGGCTGGAATTCACCAACTTCCACCAAATGGGTAAACTGCCTATAGTTGTGTATGCAGACTTCGAGGCCATGCTAACCAAGGTGGACTCATGTCAGCATGACCCCAATATAGCATACACAGAGAAGTACCAGAAGCATGAGCCATATAGCTATGGTATATACATCAAGGTGGACAATGCTCGTATACCCACACACCTTACAGCGAACCTGCCACAGGAACCGATTATATACCGAGGTGTGGATGCTGCGAGTAGGTTCATGGAGGATATAGTTGAAATTGGGAACAAAGTGAAGGATATATATGCTACCTCCATCCCAATGACACCTCTGACACGGACCCAGTACATTACCTTCAACCATGCAGCACAATGCTGCTACTGCCACAAACCCTTCACTGCATCAAACTATAGGGTGAAGGATCATGATCATTTTACAGGAAATTACATTGGACCTTCCTGTAATGGCTGTAACATGTTGCGTCGTAGACCAAAGAAGCTAGTAGTCTTCTTCCATAATCTCGGCTACGACCAGCACTTTATTGTCAAGCAGCTTGGGTATGACACTAAGGAGATCTTCATCATACCACACAGTGAAGAGAAAATGATAACATTCTCGAAGAAGCTTGGTGATAGGTTCTCAGTCCAGTTCATTGACACACTTAGATTCATGACATGCTCCCTGTCTACACTAGCACATAACCTACCACCAGCACAGTTTGTCACCACCATGAAGTTTTTCGATCCCACCTGTGTGTCGCTCGTCATGCGGAAGGGAGTATTCCCATATGATCACATTGATTCCTGGGAACGTCTGGACGAACAACAGCTACCGCCCAAGGAGGCTTTCTTTAACATTCTCACCGACTCTACCATTAGCGATGAGGATTATGTTCATGCACACACCGTCTGGGATGCCTTTCATTGCTCGACATTGGGGGAGTATAGCGATGTATACCTAAAGTCAGATGTTTTGATCTTATGTGATGTTTTCGAGAGCTTCCGCAGCCTTTGTCTTGACACGTATGGTCTAGATTGTGCGCATTACGTCAGTGCACCAGGATTTACTTTTGATGCCATGCTCAAGACTACCCAAGTTCGGTTGGACCTGCTCACAGATTATGACATGCATTTATTTGTTGAGTCAGGCATCCGAGGTGGGGTGGCACAGTGCATGAAAAGGCACTGCGTGGCAAACAATGCCTATGCACCTGAGACACACAACCCCACCAAACCTTCATCGTCTCTTGCATACCTAGATGCCAACAATTTGTACGGTTGGGCCATGTCTTGCCCTCTACCACACAGTGACTTTCAGTGGAGCAATGATACGAACATTGATTTTACCAGCATACCTGATGATAGTGATATTGGCTACATTGTGGAGTGTGACGTCGAGTATCCAGTAGAATTACATCCGTCCCACCGGGATCTACCCTTCCTTCCTAGGAATGAGTGTCCTCCCAATTCTACCCAATCTAAACTTCTCACCACTCTCTCCAACAAATCCCACTACGTTATCCATTACATTAACCTCAAACAAGCAATTTCCCACGGTCTCCGCCTAACTCATATCCATAGAGTCCTACATTTTCGTCAGTCAGCATGGTTGCAGCCATACATAGCATTGAACACTGGAAAACGACAAGCCGCACAGAACGACTTTGAGAAAGACTTTTTCAAACTAGCTAATAATGCTACTTTTGGGAAATTGATGGAGGCGAAACGTAAGAGGCAAGTAATGGAGCTGGTGTGCTGTGAAGAGCGCCTCCGCAAGCTTGTGGCTCGCCCCACCTTCAAAGACTACACAGTCTATGATCAGAGTCTGGCACTGGTGCACCTTCAGCACGAGAAAATAATGTTCGACAAGCCAATATATGTTGGATTTGCCGTTCTTGACCTCTCCAAGACTTTGATGTACCACTTCCATTATGATGTGATGAAACCCAGGTATAATGATAGGCTTGAGCTAGCCTACATGGATACAGACAGCTTTATTTATCAGATTGATACTCATGATTTCTACTCTGATTTGCAGTCTGACCATGCACTGTTAGACCACTTTGACATGAGTGGTTACCCTACCAACCATGTCCTGCACTCTGCGACCAATTCTAAAGTAATCGGGAAATTCAAAGATGAGTGCTGTGGCCGACCCATGACAGAATTTATCGGCTTGAGGGCTAAGCTGTACGCCCTAAAGTGCAGTGACATTGTAACCAAGAAGGCCAAAGGTGTGCAAAGGTCTGTGATTAAAAACCGAATCACTTTTGAGGACTACCTACGTACACTACACCAGGAGTCTACATTGCGTGTAAAAGTGCGATCTATACGCTCCTACCACCATGATATCTATTCCGAGTGCACCAACAAACTAGCACTTACTTGGACAGATAACAAAAGAGTTATCCAGGATGATGGTATACATACGCTACCCCATGGCTACGTTGGGTAATGGAGGCTTATCACATGTATTTATACATTTTTTATTTAGGCCTTCTCTTCCCCGTCCTCTTTGCTGTCATCTTTTGTTGTAATTAATGCTGGGAAGTATGTTTCAGCGATGGTTATTTTTCCCTCAATGTTTGCACATATTTACCCTCCCCTTGTGTTCTTATGGGAATTGTTTTCATTTTTCAGCTTCGTGGGGGGGTAACACAGCCAGGCATGGCACTTGGGATAATGTAATCGGATGGATGGTTTGTTTGTTACAAACAAATGAAAAGCCATTCCCTTGCATTACTCCTCTGGTTCCATGCTTGCCCGGTGCCAAGTCCGGGTAAAATAGTGGAGGCATAATTTCTAAGTAGTGTCGAGATGTAGTATAGTGGTTCCAAACTGACTACAATTGCTACAACTGTCTGCCACTACGAGAAGAAGAGAGAGAGACTCTACACAACACCAATATTTTATAAATACTCTATCATATTTAATAAACATACATTAATAAATAATAATAATAATATGGCTACAGGTTCCAAACTTATCTCGACTGGTTACACATTGCATAACACTTGTAGGTTTTTAAATTCAAACTTGGCACCATCCGGCGACAATACCTTGAATTAAAGATGGCCGACAGTGGTGCCATCCGGTAGCGACTTTATGAATTAAAGATGGCGATGGTGGCGCGCTCCGGCGGTAACTTTAAGAATTAAAGATGGCGACGGTGGCACACTCTGGTAGCAACACTAGGAACTAAAGATGGCGATGGTGGCGTCATCTGGTATCGATTGTATGAACTAAAATATGGTGACGGTGGCGCCATCTACCAGCCAACTTGAGAACCAAGATGGCGGCACCTCTGGCAACTAATTTTTGAATTTGGCGCGCGATACTAGCGACATATACCAGCCAACTTGAGAACCAAGATGGCGGCGCCTCTGGCAACTAATTTTTGAATTTGGCGCGCGATACTAGCGACATCTACCAGCCAACTTGAGAACCAAGATGGCGGCATGCGACACCTGCCTGCCGACTCCCTAACTAATATTTGAATTTGGCGCGCGATACTAGCGACATCTACCAGCCAACTTGAGGACCAAGATGGCGGCGCCTCTGGCAACTAATTTTTGAATTTGGCGCGCGATACTAGCGACATCTACCAGCCAACTTGAGAACCAAGATGGCGGCATGCGACACCTGCCTGTCGACTCCCTAACTAATATTTTGAATTTGGCGCCATCTGGTAGTCTGTGCTGGAATTAAAGATGGCGATGGTATAATAATAATTTGAATTTCATGCATTTGGGAAGGCAAAGCCACCCTCCCCCCTTTTATCATAAAACTTGACGTCAGTACGTGGCATATATAGATTATTTATTCCACCATATCCCAATTGGTCTCGTGGTCTAGTGGTCAAGGTGTCCGCCTCGTAACCACGACATCCTGGACGTTTTCACGTCCCATGGATCGAATCCCAGCCTCGGCACTGAAATTATTTTAGTTAAAGAAAAAAAATAAAATAATCCCTGCTGCTATCTGGTGGCGACCAACAGAACTATATGACGTCACAAGATGGCTGCCTCCAGCAGACGAAAACAAGATGGCAGCCACCAGCAGACGAAAACAAGATGGCGGCCACCAGCAGACGAAACAAGATGGTGGTTGATGTTTACATCGAATTTCAAAAGTTCGAAAAAAAAATTCGAATCCAAGATGGCGTCCGTGACACAAAGTGCAACGGTGACGTCACGATTCGAAGTTGGTGGAAATTTCTAGAAATACAAAATGGCGGATGGATTAGCATGGATTGGCATACAGATTAGCATGGATTAGCATACAGATTAGCATAGATTAGCATACGGATTAGCATAGATTGGCATAGATTAGCATAGATTGGCATAGATTGGCATAGATTAGCGTAGATTGGCATAGATTGGCATAGATTAGCATAGATTAGCAAGGTCAAAGGTCATGATGACGTCATCCAAGATGGCCGCCGATATCGTCATCCAAGATGGCCGCCGATGACGTCATCCAAGATGGCGGGCTCCTGGCTCCTCCGCCTGTGCTTGAACCCCCTATTTCCAACTACTTAAATAAGGTATAAAAATATAGGAATGAAAGTGTAATTGAAATTTTAAAGTGGAAGGAAATGGCGGATAAAAAAATGATGGACGTGACATAATACAAAATTGTGTAATCTAAGATGTTGGAATCCAATAAGGTGGAATCCAAGATGGCGGAATCTAATATGGCGGATCCAAGATGGCCTCCAGGGTCAAGGTCATTCAAGATGGACACCGCCACCACCACCACCACGCACCGGCAACAGATACCGGACCTACATTTTTATAATACTGACGATGATTTTACAGTGAATAACTGTTGTCTTTAAAGAGTTTGATCACCAGATCCGTCTGTAATCCTTGTGCACAGACCTTGCAAAAGTGGCTAAGTACTTTCTTGCTTTCTCTTTCTGATATTTTATGTAAGCCAGCTAGATCAGATTGCTAAGTTATGTTTACGCTCCATAGGTAGCAAATAAGCTTGACTCATAACCTAACTGGACAATGCCTATTAAAATAAGCCAACTATTACCCTAACAAAGTAACATAAGTAGGCCTACTAATTAAAAAAAACTGTTAAATTATTTTAGTACTTAAAAATTAACGCTATTAAAATTTGGCGTCTGACTTATGTAATTTAAAACAATCTAACATCTAGTAAAGTTAATTCGTGAAACAAATTTCTTTACTCCACCAGACTTCATGAAAGTGAAACCGCATATTATGAACATGTCAAGCGGAATGTACAAAACTTTTACGAAATGTTGATATTAGTTACGCTCTTTAAAACAAATGAGATAAGTCAAAGTTAAAAAAGATAAAGTATCTAGGATTGTAACACATTTAAAGATTTGAGCACTTCATATTAAATAATTAATAAAAAATTAGTTTACTATTTCTGACTGTAATTAGATATTTTAATTTGAAATGCTATGACTTACAAACACCCCCCCCCCCCCCCCCCAATATATTGTTACAATTTACCGCGGGTTCGTAAAGGAAGGATAGCCCAATTAATAGATTTTACTACAAACTACACAGTTTTATTGATGGTAACTACTTATGTCACTTACAATTTATCTTATAAAATTGCCAAATAATTAATTGCAGTTAAAAATGTTGCTTCACCAGTCACTCGTTTCTTACAATCCACACACCTCGCTGGGCCGCACCTCTGGCGCAACTTTCGCCGCAGCGCCCCTCGTGGATCTTGGCCGCGGGACTCCGTAACCGCACTCCGCCGCCGCCGACGCACTTGCCTTCGCCGAGATCCCACTCGATGCCTCGCTCGGACCTTCGCTTGGAACTCCGCCGCGCCCACGACACTATAACCCGGAACTGAACTCTTCGCCCTGGAACCTTCGTCCAGGGACTTCACCGCTATATCTCCCGGAAACTCCGCCGCGGGAAAACTCCCGACTCCACTGAACTCACTCACTCCCTGCCCTGGAACCTTCGTCCAAGGACTTCGTTATTCTGCCGCACCCGCGGCACTATCGCCCCGGAAGCTCCGCCGCGGGAAGACTCCCGCCTGAACTCTCTCTCTCTCCACTCCCCTCCTGAGGCCAACGTCCTCTTTTTAGATATCAGCCGCCATTTCTGGAACTCACGAGCGTGGCTGGGGCCAGTGGCGTCATTACGCGCCGACACGACGGCAGAAATCTCTCGAAACACGTGTCGGCGGCTCGCGTAACTCCGCAGCTGTCTGGTTTCGGATGTCAAACTAATAGTGCCACGCGGGGAGCGGAGTGAAAGAGGGGGTTGGGGGGGGGGGGGGAACGGTGACCCAGGTGCGCACGGCACATCTCATGTTACGGCGGCATGTGATGCAGCCCAGCTAGTTCTGCACCTGCGCGTGACGCGGCCTTGCTCACGTTCGTAACAATATATATAATATGGAAACTTAATGCATTACTTTGTCTTAAATAATAGTCACGCTCAAATTAAAAATTAGTACAAGTAAGTCATACATTTAAATTGAATGTTCTGTAGTCCTTTAAATTTTAATTTTTCCCGGAATCCGCTTCCTGTATATATTATGTTCAAAAGGTAATCGACTTATCCTATTAGTGAGAAATTAGAATTACATTAACGTTCTTATATGGCTGAAATGTTGTCTTTATAACAATTAGGGAAAATGACATAAATCATTATGATGATGCCAGTAAGTTTAACTTTTGTAGAGTTTATTGAATTACATGTTTTCCTCCTCAAGCAAGAAGCTAGCTGTTTTAGATTCGTCTTTAGTATCGATGGAATTTACCATCTAAGATTTTGTTACTTGGTAGTCGGGGCGTTATATAGGAATATTGGAAGTGCCGGTGGGAGCGAAGCTGCCGTTAACATATTTCCTCGGTCAATTATTTTTTTATTGTCTTTATCGCTCGTCCTCCACGCCACTTTTCCGCGGAGGAGAGTGGCCGAGAGGAGCGAGGGGAAAAGATACGCGACCAGATTGCGCTCCCGACCTTTGCCGCTGCTGTAGAACACTGCGGAGAAAATATGCGACCAGGTGTGGCGGCGAGGGCAGAGGGATGACTGCCATTCTCACCCAGCCCTTTCCTTATCCCTTGTCCGGGGCTCGCGTGGTTTTTATCCTCGTGCCAGGGCCGGCCTCGTCGGGCCGTTGCTCTGCCGGACGTGCGCGGCGTCAATGTTATCAATGTTTCAAGGAGGCTGGCTTCCAAGGAATTGTGGAGGGGTGAGTAACGATAACTCTTCATGCGTGTAGTACACCTCGCAAGTCATTGGCACGCCAACTGAATTTTGTCATAAACTAAGGAACGCGTAAAGCATTGTGTGGAATTCTCTATCGTATTTTTGGTGACTAGATGTTGAAATAGTAACAGCAGGCAACATCTGCCTCATTTAATTAGTAGCTTTAAAATAAAGTAGTTTTTTTTTCACTTTTGCGGCTCGCTAAGTTATTTCAATTAACCCGCAGAAAAAAATAGAAATAAGTTTGTTATTAATACCTGTTTTGTATAACATTTAGAGATTAGCATTTTAAATAATTTAGTGATCGTAGCTTTAGTGTCAAAACTAACACTCAGTTAAACACAAATAAAAAACGAAACCAAGCCGAAACATTTTAACTTCAATTTGACACCTTACCTTTTAAGGCAGGAACTCAATAGCACAATAAAAACCTTATCGCACTTAAAAATGGTTCTTTGAACTTCAATCAATAGTGAAAGACAGATAATGAATGCACGTTGAAGCGACGTATTGCGACACGCTGGAAGATGTGCATGGAAATGCTTCAGACATTCAAAACGGGAAACACAGGGGTTTCTCAAAGCACGGTAGTAAAACAGGAAAGTTGAGAACAACGAAATCTCGAACTCGAATATTTTCAAATTGAATTAAAAGCACAAATAGTCCATTCGAAGCTCTTAAACAACTGGAGTCCAACGATAATGATGCATTACCAAGTATGAATGTAGAAAACCCATCATCTAGGTCAGCTTGAAGTAATGCAGCAGTTCGGGTTGAAATTAAATGTACTTTTTACTTTGATAACGAATTTTAAAGCCAAACTGGGTCGTTTGAATCAGATCATAGAAAATAAATACTTAATTTTTTTCCCTTATGAAATTCACAACGTTCAGCCACTCTAAGAATACAGTGGTTTGTCCTAACCTTTAGGCGGTATTCCAAGAAGTTCGGGTAAGGTAGCGTCTAGTGGAAGTTTCGCTACCATCGATACAATTGTTACGCCAAAAATGGATACACAAAAATTGTTATAATATCCTTCAAATACTATTAAGTGGCGATTTTTTCTTGTTATTGTCACTAAAGTGTATTAAATGTACTCCAGGAGTTTCGCTATCATTAAGTTTCATTTGGCACACCAACACTCTTGGTATGTCCCCAGATGATGATCACAAAAATGACGATATACGAGTTAATGGCGCCAGACGCGGGTCCGCCATCTGGACGAAATCAAAGAAAAAGTAAGCTCTTTGCGCATGCGCGGAATTTGGGCAACAGAAAGGCAACGGATAGGACACAATCCGTTTGTTACAACACAGACCTCCCAGCTAGCTCAAAAACTGGTCTAAATTGCACATACATAAAATAACTTGAATTTGTTGGGTTAGAAAATAATGTTTAAGTTTCGTAAATACGTTCCACTAATAATTGATTCATGATGAAAATAATGTCTTTCGAGAACATAGGCGGAATTTTACTGCTTTTTATCATCCTTTACCGAACATTCACATTAGCACAAAGGCCACCAAAGGAGGGAGGTGGTCACGTGTCACCCACAACCAATCACATACCAAGTTTAACACCCAATTTCCAAAAATCAGCCAATCAATGCACAAGTTACAAGAAATAAAATCTCTCTGCATAACTAGGAGGTTTACCTTCTCTATCTCTTTCCAATCTTGATGATACATTTTTCCTTGATTTATCACGCTCGGCGGGGAAACCACCGTTTATCTCTCTCTCTTACACTTCAGAAAACTTAACCAACAAGCCAACTAGGTAATAACGCATAGCGGCTTTTAACATTTAAATCATAAATTAACAGACATATTTTAAAACCTATACAAATGAGAAATAAGAGCACGCTGCTAACATATGACTACCTCTGAAACATATAATCAGCTGATATTTATATTGGAACCAAAAACCTAATCAATTATTGAAAAATGATCCTAAAACATAATAAAATTTTTCATGCCAATGCTCTATACGTAGAGAGTGTAAGGGCTCGCAATGCTACACGTTACCTAACTGACCGTGTCCTGTTGTGCTCTAGCAATACGGTTAGGGTACAGTTGTTGCATATTCAACACGTAAATCCTTATTCGTATGTCTTGGAATAGCGGCCTAACTGAATTTCTTACCGTGTATAAAGACGATACGGATGTGATAATTTTTTTGGTGATTTTTATACTTAACGAATGATACCTCTTTTATTTCAGTAGTTACTCCACAAAGTAAAGTGAATGGCACTGGTTGGTTGTTAGCTTAGGAGGAAGAAGAATACGTGGAAGCGTGTGAATTTGTACTAATAATATAGCTGGTTCCATGTTCCAACTATAGTCCCTGGTGAATAATCACCTAACCGTGAGATTAAATGTGTAAATTTTCTGTAAAACATTCCGTTTAGTAATTAGTGACTCATCAGCTACATGTATTAGCATTTAAATTTAACGAAGTATTGATCCGGTTTAAAAAAAAAAACTAATAAATGTAGATAATGTTTTGACACAATGTTCGACACAAATTGTTTATGTTAGCATATTAATCATAGGACTTCACACAAATTTATAATTTTGATTTTAAAGAAACTCAAAAATATATCTTAAATGCGTGGTTTGGGAGTTATATTTAAACTGTACCTATTGATAGCAGCATTTCCCCTTAAGGTATTATTTAAGCATTACTTATAGTGTGATGGTCATCACATCGTTGTGTATCACAACGCGTGTGTTGGTGGGTTTTAAATCAGTTATTACTGAACTGTAAATTTTAATACACACTGTTAATAGTTAACTTTGTTTTTTTTCTTTGATATATTTCCCTTAGTATGTTTTCAAAGTAAAATCTTCCTACGTGAAAGATAATATTTTTCAAACCGTACGATGAATTTGCCATGCTTCATTTTAATGAATATTTTCCTTAAAACGTTAGCGTATTTTTTTTACAGTACGGATTTGAGTTTCATCTTGCTTATTAATCATAATGTACAAAACGTTGCGATCAAAATTTGTTCAGAAAAAAATGTGAGCCTTCCTTCAGTACTCGTCAGTGATGTCTAAACATCTAACCTCGGTAACGAGCCAATTCATGTGTTCTCATGCTGCAAATAAACATATAATACGAAACTAGGACACGGAACTTAAAGTATAATTCTTATAAATAATAAAGTATTTATTTTAGACGGACCCACGTGTAGCAACATGCACCCGTATATATCAACTTTCGCGAACATCGGGGGATGTTCTAAGCGTATTTTTATGACAAAGTAAACGTTATGATAGTGAAACTATCACTGAATACATTTTGTAAACTTGAATAGTCATAACAAGATAAATCGCAAATTGCAAAATACCTATAATTTATTAGCCAGGAATATTGTGTTGGAACAAATATGGAGACTAAGATATTTAACTTTTTTGGTACTCTAAAAATTATTAACGCAGCGCTATCTTTTAAATATCTTTCTAACTAAAGTTGCTTTCTAATAGATATATTAAAACGAAGTTAACCTGAAACATTTTAAAACACATAGTTATGTATGTATATTTGTTTTAGTTTAAACGACAAATATCAGTCTGTAAATTCTTCCTGCAAACAAAACTGAACTATATTGAGATTTAAGTTAAGATTTAACAGAATAATTTCATCATGAATTACCTTTATTCAACATGGCGTTGAATATTTGTATACTAACTATTTCGTGTGTCTCTACAGTATGACGAACACTGCGCTATCTCTACAAAAAATGTTATCTAAGGATTGTCAAAATTGTAATGCGTATTTTTTAAATTGTAATTATTTATTTTTATGATAATAAATTATAAAAAAATTAAAGGATAGTTGAACGAGTATAAAGCATAGTATGGCACACCAATACGCTAATAACATCAGTTGATATTCGCGAACGTAATAATATACGGATGAATCACGCGGGTCCACCTTCTTTACGAGATTTCTGAGTCTTCCACAAATAACACCCCAGTGTTTACACTTTTCCGTTAAAACGACTTCCGTTCCATTAAAGAAATTATTCCTACCAAATGCCGTATTCCCATATCTAAGATGTTTACACATAAGATAAAAGTTATTTATTATGTATCATTCTCGAATTAAATAATTTACTTTCATTATGCAATTTAAAGTATAATAATCCAAGGGTTGTTTACTAACTTAGTAACCAGAATACGTATTTTCTTCTTGTAAAGGCATCATCAAATAAACATAAACTTCCCCCGACTCCGAGAAAATCAGGAGCAAAAAGACTCTAAAATTGGCTCTCAGAAAATCCCCCCTTCAACGGAGCAGAACACGCACTGTTTCAGAAACAGGAAAAGGGGGCGGAGGAAAGGGTGGAAATAGTGTCTCCGTTTTCTTAAATATTTCATGGCCCATATTTCGCCGCAAATGAGAACATTCTCCGGGAGAAAAACTTTTACGTCTTGCGGGAGGGAAACTTCTTCATACATGTTTCTTTTCTTCTTATATTTTTTATTCTGTGGCGCAGATTTTCACCCCCTACTCCTATACCCTCCCCCTCCCCCCTTTCAAGACTCGTCCCGGCTCTTAACATTCTTTTTTAATCCGCGGCGAGGTCTCAGGACGACACTTTGGTGCGGCGCGCTGTGAGGACCAAGAGTGGTCAGGGGAGGGGCGTCGCGGCCGCAATCGAGGTGCATTTCATAATTCATAAGCGGGTTCTGCGCCAGTTTTGCGGCTGCCCCAGCCCGCACTTGGCGAGGAAGGGAGCCGCGGTGCCCCCCCCCCCCCTCCTCCACTGGAAGGTTCTTCACCGCATCGTCGGCCTCTGTGACGAACTGCCCCACCGCGGGGTCACGAGCGCCATAGGGCTTTTCCTGTTGGCAACTGCGAAAACTCACCTTGGGCATGTCTTATTGAAAGTCCGTGAAGACGCTGGAGACTCCGCTGAGGTTTTCATGGTTGGCCTTATATTGGTTGGTGGTGGTTAAACTCCGCATGCTGGGGAGACTGGTGCCCTCCCTTCATGGAGTCGTCCTGAGGGCGGATGGCATCATCCATGAAGTACAAGACCATATAGTGTCTGAATGGAGGGTCTCAAGCCGATAGGGGACGTGTAACAAGTGTCCAGTGGCATTCTTGCCGAATACTTGATACAATTAGTGGTGGGAGGTAGGAGATGTAAGCCTTTGTGCTGACTCCTGGTTCGCTGGGTGTTCACCATGGGTTGCACTGTCCCCCCCCCCCCCCCCCCCGGTAAAGGTGGTTAAATGACGCTGTGGTTCATCAAATCTGACAAACTTTCACACGAAATGGTGCCCCAAAGACTTCTCGATACTTATTTTACGAACGTTGGGTTACGTCGGATGTTCCCTATAGATGACATCTCTCCAGGCTGCCAAGGGGATGTCTGCCTCTGGGAGCAGTCGGAGACCGGGCGCAAATAAAGTGCCCTTTATCACTTCTTAATATAGGCTCTAAATTGATATGCTGTATTTTCACTACTCTGGGTGCATATGCCGAACCTTGAACTTTGACGCTATAATTTATTTTTGAAAGTGAAAACCGATCACCTTAGAATCAACACAAATGGATACAGTTACTCTAGGCACCTTTGGCATTGCTCCTACATCCCACAAAAAAAGATCCGGTCAGAGCGCCTTCACTTATCCTCAGGGGTCATCTGCAGAGATCTTAAATCCTAATCTTGGATGTAGGTGTCACTGTTCTCTCTTGATAGGATATTTGGACTCCTGAGTACTCTGGCCGACATGTCTCAGAGGTTTTGAATCCTCGTGAAGAGACAATTAACCAATGGTAAAAGCAAGGGCTTATAAGCTGGATATGTCCCGGGATCTGTCATGTGTTCCCGATGGGCTCTGTTGGGAGCTCAGGTGCTGTTTGGGGCCTTCCAGATCCAAACCGGGTCTCAGTGCTCTAAGCTCGGGGATTTTCGGTGTACGTGGGTTGGCGCGAATTCTGAGGAAACCATGTCATCCCGTCTGTGAGTTCGCAGGACTAAACACCCTGCAGAGCTCCAGCAGTACAGTTCTGGGCATGGTCTGGGGCAGTGGCGGATCCAGGATTTTGGTTTGGGAGGGGCTTGACTCAGCGGAGGCTAGGCTTTATCAAGGCAAACACTAAAACAATAGTTGACCCAGATGCTTTTGGAGGAGGCTTGAGCCCCTTAGCCCCCCCTCTGGATCCGCTACTGGTCTGGGGTCGAAGCTGACCTGGGCGGTGATGCGGGATTGGCGACCCTGCGATGCCCAAGACTGGGAAGGCTTAAAGATCCTGAGACTTGTTCTTGGGAGAGAAATAGAGGTACTCTGTGAAAAAACGGAGACACTATTTCTATTTCTTCCTCTACCCATTTACCTTTACCGGAAACAGTGCGTGTTCTGCTCCGTTGAAAGGGGGATTTCTTTCAAGCCAATTTTAGATTTCTCACGTTAGTGCGAATTCGCTGTAGGGTAGTCGTAATGTCTGTCTGAAAGTCTGTTTCGTTGCAACCAAGGGATTATTTTCACTGAAACGTAAAAGTTGAAGTAAATGACCGTCTGAATGCACGTAACGAATGTTTTGTTTACAATCATGCGCCATAGATATTCGTGCTGGTAAGCGAACGCACCTAACCTTATACACGTAGTCTTTGAATGCACCACTCGGAACACTTTAGGAGTACATATTTGACACAACACCACGACAAGTATATTAGAGTTGTACAAATAATGAAGAAAAGATAGCCTAATAAGTGGAGCTGTAAGGAAAATTGTACTAAGCTTCCAAAAGCAAATCTGAGGACATAAACAGAACTGGTTAAACCACTCATTGAGTAGGTAAATCAATCAGCTATTTTTTTTAACGGGGACACAAGGCATCATAAAAAACATACCCCAGCCTTTACAAATCGTTCAGGTATGGAGTTTCTCACAACAGTCAAAGAATAAGCATATTTAGGTAGTTTTGCATATTTTAGGTGCTATGGAAATTGGACTAAAGGTGATTTTGGTATGCCGTGTGAAAATTTGTCTGTATTATAATTTTATTGGTGATTTTTTTATTTGGTTAAAGACTTTCCTGGCATTATTTTATGGCTTATGTTTGAAAAGGAGAGAAAAAATAGTTTGCCATCGGTTCAACTCCATACCTCATTTATTGGGTGAAGATAAATTATAAGTTTTGCATGCGTTCATAGGCTCGGAGACAACTTTACAGTTATCGGGAAAGAGGAAAAGAGTTGATGACGTTAGGTGGAAAGTTTGAAAAACTATTTCAATTATGTAGTGACAAAGATTTTTTTTGTATATTCTGACAGATATCGTTTAGTCCCATCAACTTAAGAATGCGATGGGTTTGGAAGTGTTAAAAAATTGATTGTTACTTTACAGTAACACGACATAAAGCAGCAAACTTAAGAGTGCAAAGCGAAATTTCCCACACGAGAAAAATTAATCAACGGATGCAGAACCTGTATACCCACGCAAGAGGTAATACTGAAAAAAGAATTATTTTTATCAGTCAAAAATATTTCTAACCTCTGGCAGCGTATATGGACAGGGAAAAACTCTTTATATGTAGCTAACCTATACCATTAAAGGATTTTTTTTTTTTTAGAAAATCTTCTTTGGAACGCACAGCATTATGCAAATGTAAAGAACTATGAAAATGTGTTTTAAAATCTGGTTTGCTTAATAGCAAACCAAAAAAAGAAAGAAGAGATATCCGCATAAAGATGACACAGGTACCTATATGAAGTGAAACATCCGTAAATTCGATGATATTTGTGCTATTTTTACATACTTAATACCAAATTAAAGGCCAGAAAATTTTCTTTGCAATAATTATCAAATAATTTAACGCTATCTCAAGTAACAGTTCTGTAAAATTGAAATATCTCAAACAAAACGAATTAATATTTTTAATTTTGTGCTGTACAAAGTTTTGATTTTTTATTTAAAAAAAACTAATATTACTGCAATTTCATATTTTTGAAAGAAGAAAAACAAACCTGTTTATTAAATCACTTGAAATAAAAGTGAGTCACGCAATGTAATTTATTTCGAATAGTTTCATATTTCAAGATAAGTGGATTGTAAAATCGGGTACAAATACAGATCACATTTATAACAGTTTATGCTTTAGTATATTACTTCGCGATATTTTTCTAAGGAACGCAGCTTTTTAAGATAGGTTTGAAATTATTAGCCCATAACTTAATAGTTATTTATGTGGACCAAAGTTAAACTTGTAGACTTTTAATGTGAGTTAACTAACATAAAATGAAAAAAGGATACTAATGTTTTATAAATTTTGTACATTTAGTTGCCAAAGGACCATTTTGTTTATTTGACCCACCTACCATAAAAAATGGCAATTTAATGAAAAAAATAGGAAACACGCAATGAGATTTTATTTTACTTTATTGCCGTATAAAAAATCTCGAAACTTTGGAATATTTTAACCTTTCATTATATTTTTAGTATTCCAAATTTGACAACTTATGCGAATAAGAAGTGATTTCTTTAGCTCATTTTGAAATTTTTTTATGTAATTATTACTTTTTAATTTTAATTGACTAATTTTTGTACAGCGAACGCTTTGTGCAGTGTTTTGAATTAAATAGCAGCATGCCTATAATAAACTCAAACCAACTTAAAACATCTCAAGTGATGGTAAATAATCATATTTGGATGTGTAATGTGTAGTCGAATACATTCCGCAACACAGAGTGATTAATATCCTCAACCAGTTTTCCAGAACGTTACTGTTCGATTTAAAAATAACAACTCCGGCCTTCCCCTTCCGCCTGTACACCCAGCGCAGTCCATCAGCGAAATTACAAAGCAAAAATTGCCCGGAGGCTCAGAAAAACATCACCTGATAGCCAGGTAGAGTTCAGTTTTCAACTGCAAAGAAAAAAAATATTATTGTTACGTAGGTATAACGATAACATGCCTCAGGCGAGTATCGCTTCCAACGATACTTTTATGGAAAACAAACTTTAACGCAGCAAATACGTCACGATGAAATAACATTTTTTCAACGCTCTTTCATTAAGGTTCGACGAACACACGACAACGGAGTTAAAAAAAATAAAATAAAAAAATTAACAAAGCATTTCGAAGAACTGTTTATACTTTCAACAGTCCTGCTTCAGGCGACACGGATTTTAAATTCTGCATTTTACGGAACGATGGCTAGCATCGGGATATGGTTACACGTGAAATATTCCAGCCGGCTAAAATGTTTATTTAATCCCAGTTGAAATTTATTTAACAGTTTAGCAACATCACGGGTATTTTTTGAAACGAAGCTACATCAAAAATAAATAATCCATGCTGAGCATGTGAGAGCTTTAATCGTATAATTGTTTGGGTTTGATTTAAATGACTATACGGACAACAAAATATGTAAAATTGAGTAGGTGCAAAAATTTCGTAATGTGAAAATGTTTATTGAAAATGTCACGTTAATCCTTTTAAAATGTAGTACCTTCAAAGAATTTATAATTTAATAATTTTACTAACGAATTTTCTAACAGACTTGATTATAAAAATATGTGCTTTATCAGCAGAATAAACAGAAAAAAATGGTTTTCCACTTAAATATTTTGAATTGTATTCAAGTTACTTACATAGAAACTCAACTTTGCACGGACTTGAAAGTGTATAAAAGTGGTAAGAGAGTTTCTACATCTATAGGTAAGTATTAAACGGACAGTTCGTCTGTGTGTCTTACATGTCACTCGCGCATCGCGGAGACTGAAGAGTGCTAGAAGGCGTGTGAAACCCACAATTCTTTTTTAAAGTTATAATTTTTTACGAATAGGGGAAGACGTGGAACCACGAATAAGCAATTGTAGAACAATGGTAAAGGGCAGTGGTGGACCAACGAGGAGGGGTAGTAAAGGCAAATTATAAAATTTAAAAAAATTAAAAAAACAAGAATCTATTTTACATAAACTTTCAAAACTGATTTTTTATAAACTAAGGAAGCATTTAACAATAAAAATAGTATAACCTTTCACATAACAAATGTTTATGACTTTTAATAAAATGATTAATATAAATGCTGCAACGAAATATTTAATAAGGGAAATAAGTATTATTCCTAATTCATACATTTTTCATAACTTTCAGTTATGCGTAACGTTTCTATCATTGGTGTAGTACTTTCAAATCTTTTACGAGGGATATATAAAGGTATATCGCGTAATACCTATGTTTTTTTTTGTAAATGTACTAATGGTAGGAAAATTTTATATTGCAAAATTTTTAAACTTCTTAAGTTGACTTTATTGCCTTGCACTAATTTTCATTTTTCGTTTTACCGTGTCATGCTTAAAAATTGATGATGGCATCTCGCATTTAAAATGTAATCTGATAAATAATTTTGTATTCGAGGAACATGTAAAATAAAATTAAGCAATACCAAAATGAAATGATAAACGGTGGTTATATTTCTTATTATGTAGGTAGATTTCAAAAAAATACTGCCTATTGTAGCCGTTACCATACTACGACTTTCGGAAAATATTTTTATAAAGTTTTTCGTTCCATGGTCATAGACCTCAAAACCAACGTCAACTCAAAAAGTTTATATATATAGTTGGTCGTATCAAAACCTTATTGATGGACACGATAAGTGTCGCAATTTTTAAAAAATCACTTCAAAACTGATACATAAAATCTAGTAGCGTAAATTCTATAGGTCGAGTTAATTAATGGGCAATATTCAACCAAAGGGATAGAAATGGGGAATGTTTTTTGAAAAACAGATAAATCGCTGTAACTCCCATAATATGGAAAAATGACATCCTCTTGAACTTATTATAACTCGTAGGAGTAATAACAAAATATTTTATATGAATTATATTCTGATACGACTAAACATAACTGCAAGGCGTTGAAAAAACAAGGGATGGAGGACTAAAAAAATCACAAGTCCCTTCATAGGAACAACATCGAATTCGTGTGAATTCTGTATAATTTTTATGTGAAACTTTTGTCTGAAACATATTTTGGTAAGATGACCATTGCTGCAGGGGGTTGAAAAAACCCAGGGTATAATTAAAAAAATTGTAAATTGCGTACCATGTACAGTATAAAATTTGTTCTAATTTATTTTAAAACTTTAAATTATTATCTACATCTTTTGCCAGAAATAATTTTTATACGACCTACCATGACTGTAATGGGTGGAATAAACTAGTGTTGAATATAAAAAAAAAATTATCACTCCCTCATTAGACACACTAAAAAAATTCGTACAAATTTTTGAAAATCTTACCATTTTTATCTAAAACTTTTTGTCTGAAACTATTCTAGATAATAAAAATCATTTATGCAAGGCGTTGAAAAATCTTTGGCTTGGAATGAGAAAATAAATAAAACTTCGCTACCCGGTACATTATCGAATACATTATTATTTTTGTTTAATTGTCTTAATATTGACTAAAACTATTCTTAAAATAATTTTTGTTTACCCAATAATTACTGCAAGTGGTGGAAATAACAAGGTTTGAAAGTAAAAATAATCATTACTTTTTTAAAAATTGTGTTACGATTTATAATGTGGAGAGAAACTGGTTTCGAAAGGGATAGCCCAATTACGTTTTATTACAGTGTTATGGATTACTAATATTTACATTAATAATAAACAATTTATATAAAAATATCCAATCTCAAATCACTGGCATTTAAAAATGTTTATCATCTAGTCACTCAATCTCTGTCAAGTTCCACAGTTTGCACTCCTCACTGGAGCTAGGCTCAACAATGGTTCGCCCCTCACCACGCGCCTGTCCACACACAGTCTCGCGCCACTCAGTCACCGCTCTCTCACGATTCAGCCGAACCCCGCGTCGCGCCACTCCAAGGGGGGTCTCTCACCCTGTTCGCCGATGTCGCTCTTCCCTTCGCTCGGAACTCTCGCCTCACTCGCGGCACTCGCCGTCACGGGACTCTGTCACCCAAAAACTGTCGCGGATGCCGGCGTCGCTGCTTAAGTAGTCTGTGGCGCCCTTCTCGAACCAACGAGAGCAGAAGTGACGAGTTGCGTCATCCCGGGCCGACCCGACGCCCCAACATTCGAGAAGGGCGGCGTCCATGATCTCCACTTCGCGCGGCGGCCCGCGGAATTCCCAAGGCCGCTCAGCGATAGATAACGGTTCCGCGGCAGGACGATGCGGGGGGAGCGGCGGGGTAGGGGGATAGCGACAACCCTTGTAATCCGGCCAGGCACGCGTGGCATGCCTTACGTCAATGGACAGCGCATGACGTCAGTGGCCACGCGGGGCCGCCAGCCAGCTGCGAACCTGGCGCGCGTCGCTGTCTTGTCTGCGTTCGTAAAAATAGATACACTATCATATCCGTTATAATTTATTGTATGAATCTTACACTTCATCTAAAACTTTGGCTGAAACCGTTTTTGATGAAACGAATTATTACCTTAAAAATATGGATTGAAATTTCAAAATATTCAAAACTTTCGTAGTATATTTTGGTTTAAATTTATTTTAAAAAATAATAATATTATCTTAAACCTTGGTGCAAAGAAATTTTTTTTCGACCACTTTATTAGTGCACGTTTTCAAAAATAGTGTTTGAAGGTCAAAAAAACATTACCTTAGTTGACATATAATATGAAATTCGTTCTAAGCTATTCAATGCTGCGTTTTAAACTATTTGATTGTGGATACATTTGTTCAAAAAAAATCGTAATATTTTTTCTGCATTTAAAATGGTCAAATATTTAATAGATCATCTTGTAATACTGGATAACACAAATATGTTATGTACATTAAGTTCTAAAAATGTTACAGAAGTTTATAGAATATTCTCAAAAAAAAATGAATAAATAGGTACTTTGAAATCAACCTAGGCCTGTATGCTGTGCGGAGGATTATGTTTTTTTACTCTGATCTTTTACCTTAACCGTGAAATGATTATTACCATATTTCACGGAACTTTTCTGTACATTCATCGCGGAATTTTTCTTTACATGCCATGTTATAATGTCATACAATCTCATGGAAATTGTCGCTTACAGTTATATATGGTAATTTTCATTTAGAGTAAATAAAATTTTCTTCCCTTACATATAAGGGTATTTTACCTGCAATTTTTTTACTGTTTGACTCATAAATATGCATAGCTACAAGAATTCATAAAAATTTACAATGTGAAGAAGCATATTCAGCACATTTACTGTCAGAATACGCTAAAGTCCCTGAAGAAAAATGATAATTGGGAAAAAAAATATTAGCAAGCATAACGTTTGCTAAATTTTTTTTAAAAATATATATTATATATAATAGTTTATAACCGACGTCATTTTTACCTCCGCCTTTATGCAGTAGTCTAAGAAATAGGCATGGTCTTATGACGTCTCCGAAGAGACGGGGTGGAGTTCATTCTGAGCTCATTCTTCATGACGACGCCCCAGGGAACACGGTCGTCGTCTACCTGATTGCAAAACTGTGCATAGCAAAGGGTCGGAGGTCGTTCCGTTGGAACGTTAAGCTTCAGATGCTTATCTTTAAGGGCGCTCGAGGGGTTGTAAACTTTAAAAATACTTAGTTGACTTAAAATTATAAATGATTTGTGTCTGGTAATACAGAGTTGACTATAGGAAACAAGAAGGGTCTCAAATTCTTCGAGAACCTTTTTTTTCGCTCTATGCTGAGACCACGTACTCAAGCCAATACCAAGTGTTCGCAGAAGGTATCTCAAGTTTATCAAGGGCAAAGGTGTGTCGCATATCCGCACTGAAAGGTAAAAGTACTCAATCAAGAAAAACAATTCAAATCATAAATCTAAGGGGAAAATCCTGCCTGTCATTTTCACTTTAACAATATTACAATTTTAAGTTAATACCAATAACGTTTAACCACAGAACCACTATAATTATGTTTCCTAAAATTATATTCCCAAAAAGACGTTGAATACTCGTGCATTCTGGACCTTGCAGTGTCATACACATGAACTTCTTTGTCGAAAAACTGTGAACACACACATTTATGATAAGAACAAAAGGATATGTCTTAAAAGTACTATCCCCCAAGTCAATAATAATTCATAAAACGTATGACTGTGGGGCTTTAAATTCCAAGTAGGCATTTACTCAACTGCATACGCTACTATAAGTTATACCTTGTCTTTCTGTTAGGATGGACAGTGAAAATATTATTGACAACCATAAAATAACTCTCTATTAAAAACGACTATTTTCTACTAACTTTTATACACAGCTACAATACATACTCAAGATAACTCATTATGAAATTATTGAGCACAGTGTCCCTACTCCTTAGCTTGCGTGCTAGGGTAGACACCCCATGGGTATGCGGTACTATTGCCGTTGGTACTCGCCTGCTCCGAGGTCCTTCGCCAGCTCTAGTCGCCCTCGCTCCGGGACGTACCGGTTCACCAGGAGCCGTGGAACTCGCTGTCCTAGCTCGCCGCGGCTCCCAGAAGCGATGGGGGGCCTGACCACGGGCCTTCAGCACCAGAATGACTCGCCGTCCTAGTCGTAGCTCAGCGACACCAGTCTCTGACGCCCCGTCACCTCGTAGTCACGCGACTTCTCCCACTCGGCCTGCTCACTAGCCGAGCGAGTCCCGCTCGCTGTTGACGGACTGTAACATCCCGTCGTCTGTCGTTGCGTTCAAGACTCCTTGAGCGGTCGTTGCCTCGTCTGCTTGGAGTCACTCGTCGGGTTACTCGCACTCGCTGAGCGAGTGTTGCTCGCTCGCCCGGGGACTCGAACCAGCCACGTAGGTCCTCATGCTTGGCCCCGCCACCGCCTTACTCTCACTCGGTATTTACTCGTTTGCTCAAATCGACTAACCGAGCGACACTTGGCCTCGGGCTTGGTGACATGCCTACACTTCGGCTGTGGTTCCTGGTGTCAGGGCCTATCCTCGTACTGACGTCATCCGTCGGTTGGCGGGGCGTCGTGGCTGAGGCATAGCTTCGCCGGTTCCCTCTCGTGGTGGCGGTGTCGTCTCTTGACGCGTCGGAACCCGTCTCTCTTGTCTCTGCTAAACCTATGGCGCATGTACCCTCCCAGAACATTCTTCACTCTGCTCGCCGAAGTTGCGCAGGAAGCACAATCCCGGCCCTGCGTCGCAGTCGAATGAACGAGAACATTCCTCCTTCGCCCCGCTCAAACTCCGCGGGTTGTCTAACCAGCAGGAGAAGGCTGAGCTGCCCTCGCAGTTTGCACCACTACAGCGGGTTGCGTCAAATCACGCTACTCTTGAATAAATACTCAGTATTCAATATTATAATTACAAAATTACTATTCAATTTAGTAAAATTAACGAGATAAATTTTTAATTAATTATGAATAAAAAAAACTATGCTGAATGTGTATTATAAATTATTAATTTTACTTATTCATTAAATAATAATGAAGTAATTTATAATGACAATACATACGGGAACATAACCTCACAAGCACATCCATAAAAATGGCCATAAGTCTACTAAACCTTTCACAGACACTCCCTGCCAGCGTCAATTGCATGCAACCTGACATCTTTATACATACGCGAGAATAACATCACTTACATAAATTCACTTAAAAATACGCTTGATAAAGTTTATAAACACTATTTATATCACTAATATTCACAATGAAAAATATTTTTAATGGTATATAAATCACTTAAGTGGCTATATGATTTAAAAGCTCATACACAATTTTTATTTCTTTAGTCTATTTGTATGTAACCTTTTTTCATCGCGTGAAAATTTCGTTACATGTTGCGCGCGCATCGTAAATCTACAATCTCATTATTTTTTCATAACGTGCTGAAAGAAGTATAACTTCAATAATTAGACGTGACTGGTATCTTGTCAAGTTTAACAGAGAAGTTTTAGAAGCCCATGGTCATTAAAAGAAGCAGAAAGGTTGCACAGACTGAATTGTTCGAACAACCAAGGTATCGGGAGCCAGGAAGGTGTTGTGGGGGGTGGAAAAGGGAATGGAGAGGAAAGTTCAACGGTATGATTTACTTTTGATCCTTCTGGAAAGAGATATTTGTAGGGGTTGTTTTTTTTTTCCTTCTTCCCAATCGCGAGACATGGAGGAATTGATATTTGTTTTCACCGCGGGGTAGGTATTGCTAGAGACAGCTCCATCTGCAGCTTTTTTCCCCCCCTTCTATCAACCTCCCCTCCAGGCACGGGGTCGAAGACGCGGAAGGAGGTAACCAGATAACATAATAGAAACAGGGTTGTTCAGGGGGGGGGGGATAAGGGTGGTGGATGATGCGTTCGAGAGTACGATGAAACCCGCGGGGTTCTGCGAGGGAAGGGGACGCAGCGATTTTAAAAATGCATAATATTAGCTCCTTGCGAGGGTTTTGTTTGTGACGGAGGGAGAGGCCGGGAGGGGAGCAGGAAGACTGGAGTGCGTCCCACGGCGGATCCGCTGTGCTTGCCCGGGCAACGAGGAGAGATGCCGCCGGAACTTGGGTCTCGGGGAGTCCTTGGCCCGAACTGGAGAAGACCTGCGTCGAACTAGGGAGCCGGGAACAGAGCACATTCAGACATCTTCATTTGTCAGCGCGAAACTTTTCTCATAAAGGCCCTGAAACAATACAAGTAAACCGCCTCAGTACCGAAAAAAAACAAGAATACTAAATTATTCGTTCTTTAAATGATTCGTGCAATGGGAAATTTTGATTTAATGCAGTTTTTTATGGACATACGCCATTGCAGATTTGCACTGTTTGACATGGAAAAATTCCGAAAATCAAAAAATATTTTAAAAAAATATGAAGAAATATGAAGATTTTTGTCCGTGTTGTCGTCGTTGTGTTGTCCATAATATTTTTTTTTAGTTTCATCGTGAGTTCTGTTTGTCCGACATCAGCTGATTCAGGCTTGTTTTCTGTGAATTTTTTATCTCCAATTTTTATTTATTGATTTATGGTATTTTTCATGACAAACAGTGCAAAACTGAAATGGCGTATGTCTAAAAAAAACTGCGTTAAAACAAATTTATACCTAGTACGCCGTACCAACAGTATTTTCGTTTCCGTAGATAACTGAAACTCTCACATATTTATGTATTTATTGGTCCATTTAAAACGCCATAGAAAATAAATAATTCGTCGTATGGTTATGGCTGAAAAGTTAAAAATATTCAAAACTTTCTTAGTATAAATTTTGTTTGAATTTATTTTAAACCATCTTGATATTATCTTAAACCTTGGTGCAAATAAAAATTTTATACGGCCACTTTATTAGTGCAAGGTATGAAAAATAATGTTTTAAGGTAAAATATACCTTAGTTGGCATATAATATGAAATTCGTTTTAAGCTATTCAATGCTGCGTTGCAAACAATTTAATGCTCGATACATTGAGTTAAAATTATTCGTAATATTTTCACTGCATGGAAAATGAGCATATATTTAATCGACTAATTTTGGAGAACTTAAATATGTTATGTACATTAAGTTCTCAAAATGATCCAGAAGTTTATAGAAAGTTCCAAAATATTTCTGAATAAATATTTCTGAAAAATCACCTAAATCAGATATTAGAAGATCGCAAACAAAGTTAAACTGATAAGCATCTTGTAATAACTTTCATTTTTTAGAGTTTGTAAAAACTTACGAAAATCAACGAAATTCAAAACTGCTTTGTACGACATGCCGTTAAGACAATATTTAGTAAACACTATATTTTGGTGCCTGAAATATTTTAAAGTACATAAAAATGGCTTCCCTGATAAATTTTATTTTTTTTTTACAAAAATGTACACAGGTTAGCGACGAATATCATTCCACCATCCTCCGACATTTGCAGGTGTCAGTCAAAACATTCCAAGCAAATACTTTTCAATATTCCTTAAAACAAACTAATAATTGGTACAGTCAATGCACTAAATGCAACCTAAATTATAATCATACCGATGTGAGGGTAGACTCTAGCTCCTCACTTACTGGTTTACTGCAGACTAGCGATTAGGTACACTCTGTTCAAGATAAGGTGTCACACTTCTGACAGGCATTTCAGCGAACAGATTAAGATTAGTTCTACAAGTCTGTATGTTCGCTGAAGAATCTGTCACCTCGTTCTAAACAAAATGTGCTACATACGGTCGTGCTAGAAAATGCAAACTACACCAAGCACAAAAAATGTGGTTGTCTCGTGACTGTAGGACTGAGTCACGTGTAGTTATTAATAACGAGAACTTATGACCGTATATCCATTCAGCAGTCTCTTTACAGCTCACAACTCGCCCAGTCTCATCTCCCGCTGCTGACCTCGTAGCTGACTGGTTTCTCCTCACAATTTGATGCATTCTCATTACACGTAGCAAAGATATACATGTATATTACTATCTTGATTTATTCTTTCTTCTACAAGTCAGACTGAATGATGGTACAAGAAATAAGGAATTAAAAAGAGTTAAAGTACAGACATCATGTTTATCGTATTTTAACATTAAAAATCCTATTATTTCTATGTTATTCCGGTTAGGAAGCGGTCAAAGAGATTTCGCATACATATTTATTTAGTTTAAATGAGTAATAAATCCATTGTGAATTAGAGCGAGGCTAGATCAGAACGCACTAAAATAAAATTCTAGCTAAAACTATTTTAAATATATTTAAAAATAATAGAATATAAATGTAAATACACTCTTGAACCTGACATCTCATTTAAATTTCACTGATCATTGGCTTTTTAAAATTGAATATTTACGTATTATATAAGAAAAGTTTGAGTCAAGAGTGTAAAATGTAAAATTATTCGTAACAAATGTATAGTACTGTGGAACTTACCCACATAAATAAAAACATATTAAAACCCATTGACTGGTTTTCGTGGAATAATTGAGATTGCGAACAATAAAAACATTTATTAGGTACGTATAATTTTTTCTATGCTCATCACGTTACATGCGGTTAAAATGTCTAAGAACGGATTATATTTTTAAATAAATTTTTCTATAAAATGAATAATCTAAACTTTCTTGCCTAATACATATGACACTAACCACTGGTAGCTTTTCTCACTCAAATTTCGGGTTATTGTTGGAATTGCACCTTAACATTGTATAAGAGTATGTGATGAAACTCCGAGTATTCTTAACTACTTACCAATAAAACGTAATTTGTATATAATAATACATGGTTATTTATTTCAAAAGCGGTAAGATTGTTTATTTGTAATATAGAATACGTATGCTTTTTTTCGTATCTTACGTAGCCTACCTATTAGGTAAGTAGATATGCTTAGTCCTATAAGCGAACCTCGCAAAATTTTCACCCGTCCTCTCTTTTCCCCAATGACGGAGTAGATAAAAAAAGGCTATTCTTTAATTTAATGTAAAATATGAACACGTAAAAATGTAGAACTCCTGAATTTGTGATTACAGTGACATTCATAAAACCTAAGTACAGTAGAAATGCAAACTCATTCCATTTACAACCTCAGGTATCAAATTCCCCCAGAAAATTATAAGAAGTTTACAATTTATTTTAAATTAAAATTTATGACGCCAAATTTATCCTATGCTGTTTCAAAGGATTATTAAAAATAAATGAAAATTCTAAAATAGTAAAATATAGGAAACAAATTTTTATGTATGCTATTCATGCCAATATTATTACCTACATCTTTAGGAGATCTGGAGGTATACATTTTATTATAACACTGAATTCACGTTTGAAACCCAATAAGAGAATTCCATCAAGTGAAAAAAATATATATACAGTCACTAGTTATGTTTGTTATTCATGAAACATATCCTACTTCCCTTTTGAGTAAAATCAGAGTGATAATTTTTCCTAGAAAATTACTTTCCTCATTTTCACCGGGAAAACGGTGGTACTGCGAAAGCAATTACAACAGTTAACATTTTTGTCACACTACCTGAAGTGTAAAATTTTGGAAAATGATAAAACCAAGTGTGTAGTTTTTAAATGTTTGTTACCCATACCTGATATTTTAAATTTTGGATTAATTAGCTTCGGAAATTTATTTTTGTTATATAACATTAAAAAAATATAAAATTCTGACAATGTAGATTTTTATGTAAGTTAACCATTCCAAGCTTTTTTCCACCTGCTTGAGTTGATTTGTTTTCTTTATAAAACCAAAAATCCCCCCCCCCCCTTTTCATCCTTGTGGCGTGAAGTTACTGAAATAGTTGAAAAGGAGTTGATAGTTTTGTATGCACATATTTTTACCTAACAACTTAACTTACACTTGATAAGGTTTTGAGATATGGTTTTATTAATTATTCAACCTAGCTTATCCAATGATCACCCTTCTTAACTGTCGAATTTCTATTTAACAAAAATTACAATGAAACTAGTTGTGCACGGCTAGCTTTCTGTTTTTTGCTTAGAAACGTACCACCAGTGTCACAGATACTCTAAACGTTTATGAGTTATTTTGTTGGGAGTTACACTAAGAACATTCAAGTATGCCACTCAGTCATCACAGGCGTGTAGGTGGCGTGAACGCCAGTTACGGATATTGATTATACGACAACTTTATTTACTATCGTAGTAATGAAAATAACTAAATTACTTTGATATTAAGCGTTCATGGTGCACTTGTGACTCTACATAGCATCAAAAATCTTCCCAGGTAATGAAATATACTTGCTAACATTGTAAAGGCCGTCCTTGATATATTTACCATTGAACTTTATGGCCGTAAAAAGGCATGGCCATCTTGAATTTTGAAATTGTTTGCTCTATATCCATTTTGATTCATGGGTATATGACAGGACATAGATGATACCTTCCCATATTATTTTATACTAAGTTACATCTTAAGGTTTACAAACATGTTACAATCCATTAAACGGCTTGAAAGAAATAACCGAATTTTTCGTGGGGGAAAAATACAATTGATTTAATTATTTCACCAGTCCACAGTTGACTTCAACAAGTACCCAAAGCTAGTTTGTATGTCTTGTCAAGTCATATAACACATTACTAAAGCTGTACTGCTAGCTATGGTTAAAAATTTGAAAAACCAAGATGGTGGCGCATTCATCCTACTTAAGACATCACACTTAAGTAGTGAGGCAAGTGCTGATTTTTTGTGGCCATCTGGATTGACTAATAAATAATTGATTAATTTATTGTGAGTGAATTAAGTGCATTCCGAGAGGTTTGGCGTCCAGTGCAGCCTTGAGTGTTTCCTTTTCTAGAGACTTCCTTTGGTAACAGTGTGGCGTAGTGAACTGCCACTATGTTGTATTTCACGGTCCCAAAGTTTGCTATCAATAATCTGATACGGTGCAGTTAAACTTTTTGAAATCAACTTTATGTAAACACTAAACAAGAACACAACTGGAATGAACTATGGTCATCTATTACTGATTCATGCACAAGTAAAAAGTCGTGGCTATCAAACACCCATCTCCCATTACCAAGTGTCAAGGCCTTACAGGAGGAGGGGGGAGCATCCGCACAATCTCCTGCCATTGCAGAGAATACTTTCTCTTTTTATGTTTGTTTATTTGGTAGGTAACGTTGTGCTCCATGTTTTACCCGAATGTATGGTATAGTAGACGTACGGCTTCCACTAAAACTTACCATCTAACATTTTAAATTGTTGTATTCAGGGGTTGTATTTCATTTTGTGTCATATTTTCTTCAAGGTTATCATATATCAGAGGTTCTTGCATTAGAGTTTGTCACGCCCATGAAGTTTCTTTCATTCAAGCTCGTGTTATGTTCAAGATCATTTAATACTTAAGAGCGTTTTAGATTTGATATAATTTTAAATTTATATAACCTATATTTAAGTACATAATCGTAAATTACAAATAATTTCATACAATGGAATATATTGCTCTCTGTCCACTTTGATGAAAATTTTATTGACACATATGGCTTTTGCGTATTATTTCTTTAGGAAAGATAGTATATATACGATAAAAACCGAATATTTTATAAAAAGAGGTAATAAATGGGGCATAAATATGGACCATTTTGTAATTAAATATTTGCTCCGATGCCGGTTTCCGCCAAGTTTAAATCCAAAATCTGAACCGGACATACAAAAATTCGACTGGTAAAAATTACTTGTAGATACACACGATACTTAACGAATGTCAAGAGTCATTGTTAAGTCTTTATAGAGAGAGAGATAAAGAGAGCTAGAGAGGGAGAGAAAATGCAAGGATATATGTATTTATTTTTAAAAAAAATATATGGAGACTACTGCATGGAAAATTTTCAAAATAATTCCTCTGTGGCAAACAAAAGTGGTGCTGTAAAGAATCTTGACATGTTATCAGGACAATGCAGTTTGCAGTTCCATGGCGGGGGAGGGGAAACAGCGGCGTGGTCGAGCGCGGTTGGAGCTGCGAGGGAACGAGAATAAAAACACACAGAGCAGGGCGGTCAGCGGCGCATGTGCACTTTAAAATTCATGGGCTTGCCACGTCCATATATTCGGCATGCTGACTAAACTAACACTGATAAAGCCTGGAGGTGGTCCTGTTTCGGGTCGTTTGCAGAGGGGTGCAGGGGATGGGACGAGCTCGTGTTGAGCGATGGGGAGGGAGTTGGCGGAGGGTGCAGGGGGGGGGGGGATTGGTGTCGCGCTACAACAGCTCGTGAAATGGAGGCGGCTGCAGTTAATCCCTCACGCGTCACGGCCCTGTTGTATTTAACCGAGAGGTGAGATACCACGTGTCTGGCTGGGACCGCGGGTATGGTGTGTGTGTGTGTGTGTGTGTGTGTGCGGCCAGGGCTGTTAAAGCCCCTGCGTCAATTGACACGTGGTGACCAGTGGGAGGCGTGACTACAAAGGCCAAGACCTGCGGGCCGAACACGTTTGGTCACGAAAAAAATAGCATATATTTTTTTTAAGTCACGCGGTATTACATACACTGTAAAACATTATTGTTCTTTTTACAAGGAAAGTCCTTGAAAAATCAGTTGCCAACGATACCACCTGTAAAATTGCAAGGCAGAGCTTTGTACCATATGCAGTTTTACAAGTGTTTTTGGCAACTGAGTTTCCAAGAATTTTCCTTGTAAAAGTACAAAAATTATTTTATGCCCGAGCATACATACGGTGCGCAGAGTTTCAGGAAAAACTAAGTGATTTGAAAACAACTCAACATATTTGAGTGAAGTCCGTTTACGAAAAACATTTAAGAATTCGCTGTGGGCCGAAAAGTACTTTTGATTTTGGATTATATTTTTAATCTGTAATTTTAGAAGAGATAAAATGGCTGAAATGTGTATTTTCGGAGTAATTTTTAGGTGTAAAAGAACCAGTACAGATTTTTTAAACCACTTTAGGGACTTGCATTACACCTTTACCTTTATTTCCTTTCCATATATGTTACGGTCACCACTCAAATTTCACATTTGTCCTATGGATGACGAGAAGACTGCGCACCAGTTGACAGCCTTGCGCTTAAAGGCGATACCGCGCTAGAAGCACCAGCGAGCGTCATGCTTATCATCCCGCCTCACTAACACACATACACCCCGACTAGACATGTTGATTTATCAATTTTCTCTTTCAACTTTTTGTCATGAATTTCTGACAGGAATATGAATGCCTTTTAATCTTGGGTTGGATGTCACTTCAACTGTGGATTCGACACCGCTTAAAAATCGTAAACTGTGAAAGCTACAGAGTTGAAGTAAATATATCTTAGTAGAGAAGACCTTGCTCGTGGTCGTTACGTATGACTCACCCGGTTAACATTTGCAGTGATGACGTAATGAATGTCGGTGGGGGGCGTTGAATATTGAAGTCAATGAGAATTGTAACTCCAAAATTAATAGGTATATTGATTTGCGTTGATTTAAACTTTACGTTGCTCGTGAGTGAACACTGAGTGGTGCTAGTTTAGTTGAATAACTATAAAGTTACTATCTTTAGTTTTGGAGCGATTAATCGCAAAAGGACTCAGTGAAAACTGGTTATGTTGGATAAAAGAAAGAAAACAAGGGGAAATAGTCCGAGCAGAAGCAATTACAAATGCAGAGAATTGTCGTAGGTATGGAATGAGGCAAAAAGTAGCCGAGAAAAACGAGCCCCCGAACGAGGCACAAAATTTGCGCTCAAGCTAGCCTCATCCGTCTACCGCGCGAGAAGTGACAGGGAATACAGAAAATTGTTTGGATATGCTCTCTGATTTTGATTTTGATATGGAGTCGTTTGAGTCAGTGGTTGTGAACTTTGGGCCGAGTTTGTCGCGGTTTGGTGTCACAGTTTTTTTCTGGCATGGCTACCCGACCGTCAAGTAAGACGTTCATCGAATTCACGTCAAAAATAAAGCAACATCAATTTTGTTAAATTATTTTTATTTATTTCATTCACAACATTCACATTCAGCGTGATGCAAATCACGAAACAAACCCCTGGTGGCTGTAGTACAAAATACAGTCTACTTAGAATTATTTTTTTTTTTAATTAAGAAGACGTTCAAAACGAGAACTTCTTTTTCTAGAGCAGTGCTGGCCAAACTCACTCATTCTGAGGACCAGGTACAATTTTTGAAACTAATAAGGGGACCAGACACGTATTAATGATAACAGAATTTTGACAATTCTTATTTCTTATATGTTCTGTATAGTTACAAACAAATAAAATTGTGGTATGTGATGAGGTAACGAAATATATGTCTTTTAAAAACAGTACTTACAAAACAAAACCACGTGAGCGAGTCTTTCAAAACTCGCCAGAGATGTGCAACATATAACCTCGGTAACGAGAAAGTTCATTTGTTCTCATGTTGTAAATAAAATTATAATACGAAACTAAGACACAAAATTTAACGTAGCATTCTTTAAAACAATGATGAGCGTGATAATATATACGCAAATTGTGTTTTCAACTACATTTCTTGACGCTAATCACACGTAGTTTCCACACCCGACGCTAGAATTCGTTAGCGGAGCAGCTACGTCAATTATTGAATCATTTGATTAGAAGACTGAAATTTCAACTAGGTATATAATGAAACGACCGCGATAAAAAGCGAAAGATTCTTTAAAATAATAATAATCCCCAGTTTTGGATCTGATTTTCGACATAGAAGTTTATTAAAACACTGTCCATCTTATTAAAATTCATTAAACAGTTAATGGTATAAAGTTTCCCTTCGGCTTTATGTACTTTGGTTCGCGGCATCCGCCACGAATGGCAGACGGTGGTTTTATTTCCGTTACATGCGACTTACGTTCCATCCACGAAATTATTCCTGCCAAATGCTGTAAACCGAGAGATATGTTGTTACACATCAAAAATATTATAAATATTAATATTATTAATACTGAACAGTATTTAGAATATAAAAATAATATTTTGAGCACATCTGTAGGAGATACTGTGACATGCAAACACTGTCAGCTAACAAACTTTATACTAAATAAACCAAACAAAGATGGCTGATGCATGGTAATGATTATTTGCCTTGTTCCGCGGCTGGGTTGAGCCTGGTGGCGGGCGAGTTCCAAATGGCACCGCAGGAACGCGAACACTCTTCTTCGCTCGACGCAGCTCAGGGTGGCTCGACCTCCGTCGTCAACTGTCGGCAAACAATCCACGGACCACAACTCTTCATTCGTACCATCCGCTGCATCCTGCATACTCCTACACAACAAATGTATTCCCTTGCATCCCGCATGTATGTGCGACCAGGCAGGTCTCACCTGGGCCCAGCTTACCACAGTTTTAAGGTAGGGGAGTTAGTCATGAAGCCAATCGCTGCCATGGCTGGCCAATCCCCGAACAAAGCACACCGTGCATGCGACCCTTTACCTGCATGATTAAATCCCAGCATGACTAGGCGTAAAGGTTTCGGCCTGAGACGCACCTAGGTACCTCCCTAACCCGGACCCCTCCTACAAATACACTTAGTTTTCGGTTAGGAAAAAAACACAAAAAACAGCGGGCTAGTGAATTGAACCTAACATAAGTCCGCAAGTACGAACCTCGTGAGATTTAAACGTTCCTCAAGCCACACGCCGTGTGAACAAGAACTGATGTGTTGTCGGTTGCAGCAGGTAAAAGGGCGGGAAATGTTTATTTTAAAGTATGAGTGGTCATGGCATAGCAAAGTGTCATAAATTTATTTATTTTTTAAATCATCCAATTGGCTGTAAGACAAACTAGGTTCCAAACGCTCGCTGTCTTGTCATTTCTTCTGCAGGAGTGTGCATAATCATCAGCTCAGTTTCCTCGTCCATTGCTGCGCTTAAGGTTTTCATCATTCAACACCATAATGGCGTTAAAACTGTGCTATCCGCGGAAACCTTAATACATATACCAAAAGTTTATTGGAGGCTTTCGGGGTATTGTTTTGTAATAGATCCATGCAGCACACAAGGCCTCAAACACCGCTATGTTTCTTCAAGGTTATAGAAAACTGTCTGAAACTTTGGTGCAGTGTGGGAGTCTCGGCTTCCCCCCTGGAGGATGACTGATCCAACAAAAGTTGGTCTCTTGAAGGTGTTTCCCTCAGGACAGAAGTCTGTGCAAGAAGACGAGGTGGAGTGTCTGCTGTAGCAACCGACTAGACGCTGCTTTGTACCGGAAGCCAAGATTCCGCTATAAGGAATAAACTGTTTCAGTACGAAAATCTGCAGCCTTGCTCACTCAACTTTTTCGGAAACCAAGTTCCGCATGTCTGTCGACATTCCGACAGAATTCACACGATTTGTATATCAAATTAAAACACCAACATAATTTTCAGGAATATTCAGGGATTTATATTTTCTAACGTGGAATCAGTTTCGATGCGTAAATTTATACCGCCTGTAATCAGGAGCGATTAATAGGTTGACCTCTAGGTAGGGTTTGGGCGGAAGGGGCACTGGGTGTCTGGAATACCCCCTCCCCATTAAAACCAGAGAACGTGACTTCTAGATGTCTTTGATAAGTATTTAGAATTGAATATGCCCCAAATATTTACTTCAGAAGTCATTTTATAAAGCGCAACTTTTTACCCTTCTGGGGGAGTTTTGAGGGGGGGGGGGATGCCCCTTTGTCCATCCCTCTGGATCCACCTCTGCCTGTGACGGCTGCAGCAAATTCTGCACAACTTGTCTGTCACCATCCTCGTCGTAGCTCTTTCCAGGCAGGCATTGCCTCGAAAATAAATGAATTTGTAAAATATTAATTTTTGTGAGGACAAACAAAAAAACCCGGTTACTTCAGATTTTAATAAATTACCTTCGGAAATAAGTGGTAAAAAAATAGTTTTTGGGATCATAATGTTATCTTCAATAGTTTCTCATATGTTTAGGTTTTGGTAATTAACATTTGCTTAGAAAATTTTTTTAAAGGCGTGAATACGTTACACAAAGTCCAAAACTCAGGTGGTAACTAACCTGTCTGGCTCCAAAAAAAGTGTCCGTAAAAGATGTTTCAGCTAATCAGCGGTCTCTCATTAACTATTACTGTAGCTTCATTACATTTTAATTAAGTTAAAACGCGCAGAAGACTAATTACATTGAAATCCACAAAGCTCTTTGCGAGTGGCAACTTTCTAATATGTATTCCTTTGTTGAGTAAAATGAAGTATGACAAAACAAAGCTCTAAAAATTGCGCCGCTGTTATAATTCCAACACAGTAATTCTCTGTACGGTAATTAAACCAGCTTTTAACCTCTGTTTCCGCAAATGATTACATCATACTTTGTTCCTGCGAACATTGGTAATAAACTAACGAGACTTTCCCAGAGAGTACAGGATAGCAAAACTCTATTAAAATAAAAGTAAATTACAAATTTAATCTAATAATATCTAAAACATAAGTATTCATATGCAGACAATGTCAAATGAGAAATTGAATTTACGCCGTCGAAGTACGTTTTATTAACAGTTGATTTTTCCACTGAAAATATAATAAAAGAATACAAAGTAGGCTAATTATTGAATAGAAGTTTAGAATGATCGCGCTTCTTTCAAAACTTAAAAATAAAACATCATTTTTCATGTGGTGGGGGAAGGGAGAAACATCTTTATATGCCCGTAACTTTATATAGGTAGATAAACCATCCACCTTGTAAAATTGGCATCATATTATAAAAGTTAGTTTTTACGTTTGAAAATTAAAAACTTATAGCATTTTAAGTTGGGGCAACTAATAAGTTTTTTAAAGTTTACTTTACATACATAATAAAGACCATCATATTATTTTGTTAACAGTTGTAGCAATTTAAGGTTGCACGTGATGGACGCCTTAATACGGCACTAGATAACTCAAAATGTTAATTTTTATAAGTGAAAATAGTATTCACCTGACCACTGGCAATATTTACTTTAGAAACGAAAGAAAGCGTTGTCTACATGAGAAACATGCCACTTCCATGTCTTTAGGACAAGTTAACTGTATGAAACTCAGAGTTTTTCTTATAATTATTCATTTAATACTAAACATGTTTATAATTATGTATATAAATATTTTCCCCGAAATTACTACGGGATCTGTTGGGTGTTTGGCATTCCTTCAGCTGCTCTAGCAGACGATGTGTGTACTAAGGGACACTAATGCTCCTAGTAGCAAGTATTGAAAACAAGTTGGCGGCAGCTCTCTCTAATAAACACCGTGTGTACTACGTAACACCGGCGCTCCTAGTATTGAGTACTGAAAACAAGATGGTGGTTCTGTTTTGATGCTGTTATTTCTTCAAATTAAAAAAATATACAAGTCTGAATATGTGTGATATTTTTTAATATACCTTATTTAATTCTCAGTCTGGTAAATGTCTCGATGGCCGTGCGGTTAAAGGCGTATGTTTTCCAACCTAGAGGTCAGAGCTGTGAGGTTCCAATCACAGCGTTCCCAATGTATTTTGCATAACAAATTAAATTAAATATGTCGATAGGGAGCATAACAGCTCTGGTAGGTAATGGAACATCGACCTTATTTGATGAGACAAAGAGATGCTGGCGCTCTGTAGGAACAAACAGCAGAAACAAAGACATCAGTATTCAAGATGGCGGCCTCCAGCAGAACAGATTAAAAATTTGGCGGTAGTGACGTCATACAAGTTGGTGGCCTCCAGCAGACGAAAAAAAAAGGTCGATATAATGTCATAATCAGATCCAAGACCGCGAACATGTTATTAGAATTCATCATGGCGGCCGTAAGAAAATTGCAACGTTCCATAATCAAAAATGGTAACTAAAAGTGCAATGATGACGTCATACGCATCCAAGATGGTGGGTTACGAAAAGTGCAGCATTAGTGAGTGGGATACTCAAATTAAAGATGGCGGTTCTATGATAGAGGATCCAAGATGGCCGACGGGGTCAAGTTCAAGGATTATGTCATCCAAGATGGCCGCCGTGACGTCAAAATCCAAGATGGCGTCGACAATCCTCAATTCTCAGCTAGAAACCAGGGCTCGGAGGAACTATTATACACTACTGGGGTGTTTTTAAAATCTTATGTAGGCAGGGACCAAACATTTTCCTTAATTATAAGTTCAACAGTAATTTTCTTCTTATTTTGACCATCCACTTGTGCAAATTTTCATTAAGAAAACTAAAATTCTGCCTTGAAGTATGGGAAAAAGAAATGATGATGGTTTTTCGTCATTCCTCGTTTTTTTCTTCTTAAATCAGTTGAAGACTGTAATTTTCCCCCTTAATTTGAACGCAGTGGGTGCTAGATTCAATCAAAAATTACAAAAATTCTGTTTTAGTGGGTGGGAAAAGGAGATAGATTCTTTTTCTATTTCATGTAGACTATTTTTTTTATAGAAATCATCTATTAATAGTAATTTTGCCTTTATTTGTTTGAATGCATTAGGCCAAAATTTCGCCAAGTAGTATTGAAGTTCTGTTATTCTAAAGCTCATGTAGGCAGTGACTTTCCTCGTGTTTCAAAGGTAAAATGTGCAAAGTTTCAACGTTATTGTATGAGTGGTTTAGGAACGCATTCGGGACAAAAAAACAAACAAAAATAGATAGGCACTACTATAGTCTGTGTCATTTATCTTATCTTAAATTTGACCGTAGTACCAATGGTGTACATAACATTCTGCCACTATTATTTTGTCAAAACTGTTTGTGAACGACTACATGTGTGGTTGTCAGAATTCGTAAACAAATATCATGTGATGCTTTTCAAGTGAAAGTTGGCAAATGGGTTCCCATTGTACTTCTTTAAGAGAACTTTCAAATATAAGAGAAGGTACATGGCGCAGACCATAATGCTATAATAACTCTAGCTGCGTGTTTGTGAAAAATGAAGATGGAGGACAGAGTGACACGCTATTTCCGCGGATATATGGGTGTGGGTCGGGGGACGGAAGGGGAAGACAGAAAAAAACTGTCCAATAGAAATAATTTCCCCATTTCTCCGGGGTAATGAAATGAGTCTTCTCATCGTACGGACCGATAGGCAGGAGTGCGTGCAACTGTGGCTTGCCCTCTTTTAGATGTGTGGTCATATAATACCCCCCCCCCCCCCCTCCTTTTCACCATATCCTCAACTTCCCCGATACAGTCGCGCCAACCCCACCGGCGGTGTTTCCCGTGCGCGGGCTCTCTTGTTTGCCAACCTGTGAATGATACGGCCTGGAGTTGGCGTCACTGGTCCGAACCGCTGAATAACTCCCACCACCCCACCCCTCTTTTTCCACCCTTTCACCACCAGCCGTGGCCACGCGTTGGACACCCCCCGCCCCAACCCTCCTCACATCCAACCTACCAACCACCCCGTTTCTTTTTTCCTTATTGGCTCTCCGCTGGCGTGGAGCGGCGAGCTCGGGGACATTTAAATGATTCGGTGCGTTCAGGCGACAAATTGCATTTTATGATTTAACGTGTGGTCGCTGATGGGGTGGGGTCAACCGTACGTGGAGCGAGGAACGGGCGGGGTGGTTCTACGGGGTTGAATTCCTGCAGGTGAGTTAGCCAGAAATTATAATGCCAACATATATTTTCATTAGATGACCAGTGCGTAAGGGGAAATAAATGTCGGTCTCTAAAGTGCTGTTTCATAAATGAGTCTCCCCAGAGTGCGACGGCTCATTTGAAATGTGATTTTTTTTTGGTCACACGTTTCGGGCAGAACTAAAGCTGATGTTAATGACACCCTCTACCGCCTTATAGAGCAGGTAGGTGTTTAGGTATATTTTTTCAGGTGTTAAAATAAAGAGAAAATGTTGAATAATGGAAGAAATAAATATTGTACAATAAAAAAGTACCAGAGATGTAATGATATTTATTAGAAGCCTCATGTCATTAATAACGAGTGTCTGAATTGTGTATATATGTAAATATGTACGTAGTACGCACCAGAGATACACAGTTTTATTCATTTAAAATTATCTTGAAATATTGTGTGCATTTTTACAAATGAAGCAAATTAACGAGATAGTTAACATTTCACATACAGATTCGTCTATTTAACTGAGAAAGGAAAATGTGTCTATAATATTTATGACATATTTATAAGTCAATGATTAGCTCCAGACAATAAACAACAGAGGTGGGAATAGATTAGCATGAAAAATTAATTTGTAGACAACACTGTGCAATACGTCCAGTGAGGTTTGCTGGAATTATTGAAACTCGTCACATAGAGTAGGTACCCGTCAATAGTTTAGGACAGTTACGAATTTTTTGCATATACGTTATTGTTTTCAAATGTTTGGTTCAATTTTTCTTGATACACAGTCAAAACATTGTAGCCAACAGCACATATATTTTTAAATCTGATTTATATGAATGTTTATATTAGTTTTAAAGTTATGAAATTTAACAGGTTTCGTAAAATACAAGTTTGGTACATTTTGTTATACAAAGAAAAAAATCAAGAAACAATACATTTTCTGATATCTCAGTGTTATTTTTTTTTAATTAGAAAAATCGGTGCGTGTACTTTAAACCCGCGTTGGAAGTTTAACTTATTTGGTTAATAAAAAAACTTTCATTTAACACGTAAATAATTAATACAAATAAAATAACAAAATGACTATTGGTATTATAAATACAGTAGGTAAACTATAAATTCAAACAAATTTAAAATTAAAATAAATACTCAATATTAATATAAACACAAGTATAACATAATTATGTATTCGATTCGATATATTCGATTATATATTAAATATATATATAATCGAGATAAATTTTCATTGATAATCAAAATCAATAAATATGCTTAGTGTTTATTCTAATTTAAAAATTGTAATTACTTATGAATATATGTAATGTTAGTAATATATAAATAGCGATACGGGGACATTGTATTTCTTATGAGACTATGGCTTGGTGGCTTACTCAGTTGTGGCTTACCAATGAGCGTAGTCAAAAAATGACCGCCCAGGTCCTGATCATGCATCGAGAGGCGAATACGTACAAACATGGCCGATTCCTGACGATTGGTAAGCCACAACTGGGTAAGCCACCAAGTCATAGTCCCATAATAAATACATTGTTCCCGTATCGCCATTTATATATTACTAACGTAATATTTTATAATTTATATTGCAAAGAAATAATACATACGTGAACAAAACTTCACTTGAAAACACAATTTCTATCACTAATATTCACAATAAATAAAGGTTTTAATGAAATGGACCAGTATTAAATGTTAATCACTGAAGTACACGATTTAAAAGCACATACATAATTTTTAATTGTATTTAGCCTTTTCTCATCCTGTAAAAATTTTGTTGCAGTGTGCTCGCGCATCGTAAAAATTTACTCTCGTCATTTTATCATAATGCGCCTAAAGAAGTGTAAATTCAAAAATTAAGACAAAAATAATTTTACACAGATTTGTAAATAATTTTGAACGTAACGTTTTAAGAAAAAGCCTTAAACTGAACAAAAATTTAAAAATTTGATAAAGTTTTGATACCAACACATGTCTCTATAGCAAGAAATGTTATTTCAAATTATATGGATAAAAATTACTAAAATAATTTATGTATCAGTATATTTTACTTCACAATCAAATACGACAGGTTTTCATTGAAAAGCAAGCAAATATGTCACACAATGTATTTTTTAAACAAAAAAAAACACTGTAAAACATTTTTACATGGATATTTATTTGGTCTCTCATTTATCACACTATTATGAATGCGTACGTCTGTGTATAAGTTTATTCTCAATAACACCCGAATCGCTGAACGTATTTGGATGAGATTTGGAATACAACTAGCTCATAACCCTGAAGAACTCACAGGCCACATATTACAAAGAAATTCCATCCATAATGGTGTGAAAAAGGGTCATAGGCATAAAAACAGTGAGTGTGTGTCATTTATCTAAGTCCGCCACACGGTTTAACACATAGTAAGGTTTGGCAACTTCCTATTCTTCTTCTTGGTGAGACCCGTCCGCTTAGTGGAGCTTCCGGCGGCTAGCGAAATAACTGCGCTAATAACAGTTTAGTTCTGAACTTCGTCAATAGATCGCGTTGCTTTGAATTATAAACGCGCTATCGTTTGGTGCGTCCGCCGCATAGGGTTTGCGAAAGTTTGCGAGTGAGTGAGCCTATTTGTTACTTTTTCACTTTTTATCCCGAAAAAATTGGCTGTTCCTGTGGGATGATCAACGACACTAAAAAGTCATTAAAACGTTGACGTAGAAGTTCGTTCTAATCTTTTTTTTACAAACTAAGTACCTTCATCCAGGAAAAAAAAACGTTCCAGCAGGGTGGTATTATCACTAAACAATGTAACAACATACACCAAGAAGTATATATATTTTTTTCAATTTATATGAAACTAGATGGTGCTGACAACCCTTAAAACGCGCAGTTGCTTTAATTATCACGAGTCAATCTGAGGTGCTGCGAAGTTTCTTCGAGTGCCGCGGTGCTCCGAGAGAGAGAAGCGTCGCGTCAGCAGCTGTCTCTTCCTCTGGGATAGCCGCGACCTCGCGCTCGGCGGTGGAATAACTGCGCGCTCGGTGTCCAGACTTCCTCCGCACCTCGCGAGTCGAGGACACGTCAGCAAGGAGTGGTGGTCGCGGTGCGATGTCGCAGCGGTGCAGCTCGAGATCGCGTGGGACGAGTGCGCGACGTCACGCAAGCGCGCGAAGACCTGCGCGCCCACCGAGTGTTGATGGGGGTGGAGTGGTCGTCCTGCTCGCAAGGAGACTTTCGGCAGACGCCGCGGCGGTCGTCGAGCGAGGTCACGCATCACAGAGCTGTTGTGCAGTATCGCCGGAGGAACCAAAATAAGACACGGTACTGACACCACGTGTTCCCATTATCCCTGAAAGTTCACCTTTCCCGGTTAAAAATTCTCACAGTTCTTTTTTTTTTTTTTTTTAAAAGGCATTTTCAATTACTGTTAACAAAAGTCAAGTAAAAACACAAAAAGGTTGCAGGCAAACATCTGGGCCCCTCGTGTTTATCCCACTGACAGCTCTATATTGGCTACTCATGTGTATCGAGAGCCAAAAATCTGTACATTTACGCAGAAAACAGTAAGTCTCGAAACATTGTTTGCAGAGATATTGCAGTAAATTTTTGGCTCTCAAAACACCCCGAAACTATAACAGACATTTTACCCCGTGTTGAGGTACCCTGTCTCATAGAGTAACAGTAGTATCCCTTGACTATGTGTGAGAAATGTCTTCCAATAAAGCGGTGTTTATAACTGAATATTTTTTCCAAGGTTTTTTTGTTAAAGCTGCAATACATGAAATAGTCAATATTAGTGCTATTATGTTGAAAACTCTAAAGTATAACAAAAAATTTTAAAATTTGTCTGAGTGCAGGTCGGACTCGAGCTAAGTGTTGCATAGTTTACCCTTGCTGAGCGACTCGCACTTAAAGGTTATTTTGTTTTCAACTGTTAAACCAAGGGGCGCAGCCATATTATAATATTTTCTTCTGCTGCATTTATATCTACACTCTTTGTGTCAATCATAACCTGACATCAATTTTCCGATGAATGATTCTTTAGTCTATGAAATAGTTTTTGTGGGTTGTGATTTCCTTGCTTCCCTTAATTTTTATTAAAACTATAGTAAAAAAATATTAAATTCATATTTAAGAAGCCAATTTAAAGTGAATTATATTCGCAGCAAACATAAATCTCATAAAAATCGTTTTAACTTTGATAAGATTGTTTTCGGTTTGGCAGCTTTAGTAAGATTACATCTTTGGGAAAAGGGCTTCACTATGTAATGGCACACAAGCACTGGTTAGCCTTACAAGTTGCATGTCCAAAGTTAACTTCTCGCATTAGAGGCAACCAGGCTCTCAACCCGAAACATGTTAATCTCACGGTTCTGATTTCCCGACGCGCAAGAAACTTTTAAAAAATAGGGTGGCCATTTATCACAGCAGAGCCCACGACAGCGAGACAAACATTTCCATAATGAGGTAGGATTCCAAGTTTCTGCGGTGTCAGAACTGTCGCGGTGGGGTAGAACTGCATAAAGTCTGCCAGCTAACTCCGAGAAACGAGAAGGGAATGGAGCTTAACCAGTCTCTTGACAAAACGCGAAAACAAATTTTGATGTTTCCTAATTACATGTACAATATTAAAGTAATTTTTTGACGTGACAACGTCTAATAAATCGATGAACGCCGGCTGCATGCACGAAAAAGTGTCCCACTACGGATGTCCCACTACGGATGTGTTCTGTTTGCTCATTGTACGCATGCGTGGCATCTCTCTTCATGCTCATTGTACGAATGCGTGGCATCTCTCTTCCACTCGATTGGAACAACCATCGATTTGACTTTTCAATCATATTTTCGTCGTTTGAATTATTAATATTATGTAATTTTACGATCAGCACAATCGGTACGGTTATTTAAAAGTAATGTTGAAAATTCAAATACGTTTTGAACCAACGATGGTGTTTTACAGTTACACATAATAATTCAAATTACACCCGGGATATTTTGCACAATGTTTTAAAAAATATTGTAACACATTATAAATAATTTTGGTGTATTTGGGATGCGTATTTGTTATAAAATAGTGTTAATATTATACCCCTACCGTGAACAAAGTTTTTATAAATATATATATATATATATATATATATATATATATATAACATTTGAAACTATGTTATCTTATTATGGCCTCGTGGGCGTGTGGTTAGCGTACCTAATTTTTAAATTAAAGATTGTCGGTTCGAACCCTGGCAGCTGCAATTTTTTTTTTGTACTTGTAAAAATAAATATGGCGCACGCAATATTTCAAAAGTAATAAATATATTTGAATTAATGAATGCAAATAAAAGTAAATTTATTAATTCAATTGTACATTTCATTTCACTCCTTTGTATCCATACAAAATAGTGATAATTGAATAAAAATTATTCAATTTTATTCATAAAAGTATTCAGAGGTAGATTTTATCATGCAAAAGATTGAAAAATTAAAAAAAAATTCTTCCTCAAAGAATATAATATTTTTAATGCCTAAATGGTTTGGTTGCAAAAACCTATTACGGCTCAGTCTCAGGCCGAATATGATATTTCCTTTTCTTCTGGATCAATCATTTCATCAATGTTTTGTTATGACGTTGTCACGTTAAACTATCGTCCGTAAACCTACTTTACAGACAACCAATTTCTTTAAATAAAAAATGTGTTTTTTACACCTTGGTATTAATTGGTTGATATTTATTATTTGGCTAAGTTCAATAATTTTCTTAAATCTGTGTAAAAAAGCGTAACAACTATCTAAAAAAAAAAGGTAAACGAGTCTTTCAGTACTAGCCAGTGAAGTGTAATCATCTAACCTCGGTAACGATCAAATTAATGTGTTCTCATTCTGAAAATACACTTATAATACGAAACTAGGACACGTAACTTAATATCTTAAAAATAATAAAGTATTAATTTTAGGGAAAAAGCTATAAAATTTTCCCCTATTATAAACCTTACTATAATTTTGCTAAACAAGAAATTACTATTTATTTCTCAGGGCTAGCCGAACAAAAGGAGTACCGAATGCGTCGAATGTAAATGCCCCAACGCTGAAACTGACTGTTCTCCCTAAACCGGAATTATCATCGCCTGCGTTTATTAGGTTATACTTCTTCAGAGTCGTTAAGGGTGAAATTTCCATATGAATCAGAAATGCAACGAAATAAACGCACACTACTCAACTAAAATTTAACAGATTGCAAGTCCAAAGTGCATGAATTCGGAAATTGCTATAGCCACGAGCCGAAGTCGTCAACATAATGGACCTACGTGTTGCAACATGCACTCGTATATATTACATGTCGCGAAAATCGCTGTATATACTAAGCATATTGAAGTGCCAAAGTAAACTTGGTGGTAGTGAAACTATCCAGGAATTCATTTTGTAAACTTGAATAGTCATAACATGATATATTCGCAAATTTAAAAATACCTATAATTTAATAGACTAGATTTTTGTATTGTATCAAACATGGCGTCAAAAATAGACAAAATTTTGTTGGTTCTCTAAAGCATCACAAACGCAACGCTATTTTTAAAGTTATTTTTCACACTAAAAGTTGCATTCTAATAGATACATTAAAAGAAATATAATTTCAAACATTTTAAAACCAATATTATACCAAATATATGTATGTAATTGTTTTTGGTTGAACGACAGAAATAAGTCTGTAAATCATTATGCAATATTTTTATTCAACATGGCGTCGAATATATGTAGGCTAACGTTTCTTGGCTCTCTACAATATGACGAACGCTGCGCTATCATAGTTCAGTGTGACCTAGGAATTGTCAAAATTGCAATTCGTCATTTTTAAGTTGTTATTATTTATCTTTGTTACTATTAAATATAACATATTAATAAATAAACATTCAAAATTTCATGAACTAACAAAAAAACGTATTAAATTCTTTAAAATATTCGTGGGTGCCAGTGCTAAATTCGGAGTATGTTGATACAGCAAGTTTCATTATGCCAAGTTAAAAAAAAATATTGCCGAAACTATATCATTTTGAAATTCTATAGTTCCCACTAAATGACGTTTAACAGCTGGGACCATAGAAAGTGAGTGACACTGAACACTAAACAATAACTTGGTCCATTTCCAAACAAAATGACAATATTTTTTTCAAAATGATATTAAAGTTTACCAAACAAAATCAATCCCAGCATCATAATTTCTTTAGTATCTATCTTAACTATATCATAACCTAAATATTATATTGATTATAGCATAATTTTTACAACAAATGAATTTTATGGAGTCAGTAAAGCCAAAAATATCTCAGCTAGGTCAGATCGAACAGCAAACAAAATAATGAGACTCCTATCTATAATGGTATCCTCAATACTGAGATGGTATAACATAAAGTTACTGTGTGAAATAGTGGCAATATAAAAAATTAGAACCAAACAAGAATTCGATTGTAATAATCAGAATTATCACATTTACTTTGAAAATTTGAAGTCAGAATGCTAATAATTTACAAATACATGCACATTTTTATACATAAATTACTCCTTAAGGTTTATAAATAATGTAATATTAAACCTACAAATACCTTTAGTAGTATGTGTTAATCTGTTCACCATAAAATGTGAACTTGACTTATAATTGTTCTCTAGACGATGTTTCAGGAAACGCAGTAATTGTAGTAGTAGTAGTAGTAGTAGTAGTAGTAGTAGTAGTTTTCTGACCCGACGTGACTAATAGTCGTTGTACAATACAACTGGAGTTCACGGAGTTTCTCTAGTGGCTCGTGATAAAAATATCCACTATATATTTAAAATAGTTCATTTGAAACATTTTTTCTTGTCGATAGAGCAGTGGCGTATATGATAATTGCAACCAATTCAAGTCCGTCGGCCAAATGAAAATAATTTCAAACGAAGTACCCCCCCCCCCCCCTTCCCCCTCCAGCAAATCAATCTGATAGGAATCTTTCACTTCGACGTCCAGCCGGTCAGTAATTATATAAATTCGATACTTAATACACTGGTATAAATTAGTCTTAATTTAATGTGTACTATCGACGATAGTTTCACTTTCAATTATAGAAGACTTAATGATTACATCTGTTTCAGATTATGGTCGAGAGCGTGCTCAGAATGTTCTAAAATGGAACAAAATTCGAACTCCAACCAATGCAATTTTGTTTTATAAATAAAACTTTTTTGTCATTTCTATTAAAACTTTACTCTACAACATAAAATATTGTCGAATAGTTGTGCTATTATAAAGTTTAGTATGTCATACAAATACGCTTAGTACATCCACCGATGTTCGCAGAACCCACACGCAAAACTCTCCCCATTTGCTAATCCTACAGATTTACGCCCCTGGGGGGAGGAACCGGCACTTGCCTATTTAAAGGAACCATTTCAGCAATTTTTCGGAGTGATTTCGGAAAAACTATAGAAGATCGAAGTCATTACGGCCGGACTGGGATGTGAGTCTAGTGTCTCACCACTGCGTCATCTGGCCCCGTACGTGCATCGTAGGCGATAAATAGAATTCCCAGGCTTAGCGAACGAAGCGAATGTCATTGATCGCTAAAAAAAAAAATCAACTATTTATCATTGACTAAAATATTTTAAAATAAACATTTAAACAAGCCATGAACAGCGAAATTCTTGAGAATACTTCTGCGTTTGTAATGCCATGCAGCACTTTATCTTCTTCATTAGTATACAACAGAACAGGTACACGAAAATGTTGAAATCACCGCTGGGAAAAAAAAATTAAACCCGCATCTAAAACATAGCAACCAAAAAAAACAACAGATTTTGTATAATGTTGAGTAGGTTTGTGAGAGTTATTTTGCCGCATGCTACTTTAGTGCGTTACCAAGCCTTGAGAGAGTCGCGGTGCATATTTGTCGATAATTTTCATCTCTTACTTCTCCCACGACCTGAAACGAGCACTCTTCCTCGAATTCCGAATGAATCGCTTTTGCACTGTCTAGGGAAATTTTCGTTTTTTCCCCCCTCCCCGGGGACATTACTTCCTTCATCTGCTCGTCGTCGTAAGTGCTCGTACGTCCCCTATCGGTGAGTTCCAAGGGAGAAAGCATGATGTCAGCTTCCGGTTGCCGCTAAGTTCACAAACAAAAGAGAGCACGGAAGAGTAAAATGAAGAAGTGAAATACTACGCATGCACATAACAGAAATATCTGGCCTTTTCCCCAGAATAACCTGAGCTTGGAACCCAACGGGGTCTTGTATTACATTTGTGTCATCTGCTCGTTAAAAAAATACCTACTTGTTTGTTGTCCAAAGTGGAGTTTACGAATGTTTTCATTAAAATGGTAAATTGTTGTTGCGTTGTTATTTGATGTTATTCCATGGCCTAATAAAAGATTTAAGCCAAAAATATCTTACCTTAAAATATCTGATAGTTTTTATTTCACACTTGACCTCATTTTCAAATACGTTGGAGAAGAACAGAAAAGCTGGAAGTAGTCGGACTGGAATACCATACAAGATAGTCTATACGTAAAAGAACCAGTGCGCAGGGAGTCTACGAAGGAAGTAAGATTGAATGGGGTCAAGTAATATAATCAATAGATTACCTGGATGACACTATCGAATGCAATTTTAAAGGTAAATTATAAAATTTAAGAAGATGTCATTAAGATACTAGAAAATCTCAAACAAGGAATGGAGATTATCTTTCAGGAAACGTAGGCTGGACGGAACAACTGATTTGTAGTCATACAGGACACTAAAACCAACCATGCTTGTATTACGTTCAGGAGTTGGAGTGATCTGAGAAAGTGGTAATACAAGATGATTCAAAATAATATAAGCACATGCACTGACTAAAGAATCCACTGGCACACATGAGGATTAACCGCATTAACATTTAAAATTGAGAAATTGTCAAGTGATGGAATTTAGAAGCCAAACAACTTCAGATAATGGCCGCAAAAGCCTGCGTTCCTTATCCAAATAATTAATCTTTTTGTTTAGCAAATTATTGTTAAACTTATAAGTGTATTTACTTGTAATGAGTATAGTATAATGTGTAGAGCTTGTTAACATGTTTTCTCTTGCCAAATCAGAGCCCAACTTGGTGAAATGAAACCTTAACCTTTGGTGGCGAGATTGCTACAGACGGGAGCCAGGCGGGAAATTTGAACACACTACACTCTCGGGAAGACGAGAATAAGAAGTGGCTTTTCGTCTGAAAGAAAATGAGCTGGAAGATGAGTGAGCTGCAGGAGGGCTCCTACCGTCATAAAGCTGCAAGTGTGTGTGTGTGTGTGTGTGGGGGGGGGGGGGGAGTTAATAACGGGTTTTCGTACCACGTTTTCGTTCGCCCCGTGCTCAACAGCATAAAACACACGTAAATATTGTTTGAGCGGAATGGTTCTGCCTCACCTGGGACTAGCAATTTCAGTTTACTGAAATGGAATAAACATGAATGCGTGCAAGGACAATTAGCTAGCATTGTGATTGTTTGTGTAATGCATTTGTGCTCGTGGGCGAGAATAACACTGAATTTGATTACGAAGCCAAAGCGTCGAGAGTTTTTTGTTTCAGTCTGTTGGAATAGGGTGTCTCGTATGTGGTTTTCATTTACCTACTATAACACAGTGCAATAATGCAATATATTCATCGAGAATCTTAGAACTGAATGCATGTCATAATATGTGGTTTCAAATAAAATATTAAAGTTGTATTTTTTCTATTATAACCTATATTTAAGTTCTCTTCTATGTAATTTTATTGATTTCAATACCTAAAAACTGGTCATATGCAATTTTACAAATTTCTGGATGGCACATGATGCACGAAGCAATACCAGAAATGGCAAGGCAAACATTAATTTTCCAAAGTGGTGCCGAGAACCTCGGAATCAGCGAATCATCCACACTTTTTTTGAAACAGTGTAATAACACATGAGATTTTCTTTTTGAAAAATACCTCGTTTTAGGTTTACCTTGTTTGCTTACGGATTTATGGTAGAGCTCACAATCCTTTTAAGCCTCACTCTAGTTGATTAAAGCGTCTGCTGTGTCCAATAATCCCGTTGATAGTGTTCACAGAAGTTAATCTTATGCGCATAATGCCTGAAGTATGTAGTATATATCGCATATGCAAGTCAAAATATGCGAGGTTTTTAAAGTAATCTTTACAGAATTTCGAATTTCCCAAGTTCACTTACGAAACAAGGTAGCGCAGCACCCAATCACCGGAATAGCATCCCCAATTACAGGTTTGTATCCTAAAGCCAGAAATCCAGGTTTTTATATTTTACCTGGTTTCCCGAGATAACGTCAGGGATGGGTCCTCACCGAAAGTAATTGCCTATGCCTTCCATATCTTTCCTATCATTCCCTATCTTCTATTAATCGGTTATAAAAGGTTTATCTCTTCCATGAATTTGCTGTCGGCAAGACTTAACGTTTTAAACAATAGATATTACATTAAATTTTTTTAAATATTTAGTTTACTAGCTGAATTACCCGGCGTTGTCCGGGCTAAACACATCATAATGTAAGGAAAACATCACTACCGAGTTTCAAGTCTGTAGGACATAACACTTGAAAAACGGGAAATTTTGATTTTAAAGTTACATCGATTGAACAATCTCGGTGCATCAAAGCTACGCATCAGCAAAACCGAGGCGCCACTTTTTGGGGAGGCAAGACGTAAAGGACGCACAAAAACGGTAGGGCGTTACAAATTCAAGGCAACGCCATCTATTGACGAAAGTTCTAAATTAAACTTTTATTAGCACCTTTAGTTGGCTAGCAGTCATGAGCTTCATTTAGCGGATGGGTTTCGGGCTGACGCTCCAGTACGCCGTGATGTTTTTCAGCTGCTGCGTTTCCCTAAACTCAACGAAAACCATTTCAGTAACATAATTATACCATCTATGTAAGAACTGTACAATAAAAAGTGAATATTTGGCGTACTTATAGTTACGTTCTTGCTACCGCAGTTAAAAATTCTATGTGAACATTAAATAAAATGTCTACAAATCTGATTTGGTTTACCCGGAGATTTTTGTAAACGGGCTGTGGTTTTACTGTAACAAATAATTACTTAAAATCGTTCAACCAGGTAAATATGTGGGATGTCCAGAAACTACGAGGAGTATCTAGGCCATAGTGGCCAGAAACACTTTATAGTAATTAGCAACTACTTTTGATGAGAAAATTAATTAATATATAACATTAGTAGGCCTATATCATACTAAAATAACTAAAATTTAATATGTTATAATTCCACATTTAGCACCAATAAGATGAATAATTATATTTACTTCCTAATTATAGTAATAATATTTATTGTAATAATTTATTTTAATTAAACAATAAAAAAAATTAAAATTAATGAATTAAAAAAATAATGAAAATAATTTGAAAATTATAACAAAAATATCTCGATTGGCGTCTAATTGAGGCCACGTCAGTGGGAACGATGGTGTGTCTGATGTTTCAGGTATGCTTCGTTACAGTCATCTTCAAAGGGCGAAGCCCTGGTGTTCTGGCCCAGTATTTTCTTTAACCTATTCACAGCTGAGTAATGATTGGTTCATGCAATAATACCTACATAAATAGCATGACGGAACTTAAAGACAAAGTACAACGACTTTAATTATGAAACTGCTTCGTCTTAAAACCATCGTCATGATTGTATCTTAGTCATTAGTTCAAAATTCACGAGAAAATGAATTACGGTTAGTATCAAACTCCTTGTTGGTTATTTAAATTTTTTGATATTATTTTTATTTAAGGACTATTCCTACATAATGCGTCAAGATATATATCTAGTATTTTAAGATTGGTTTCACATTTAGTTACCAGATATTAACTAAAATTTATTTGCTAGCTGTAAAATGCCTCGCAAGTTAACACAATCATGAATAACTAGGTGACACTTTACTACTATTAGATACTAAGTAAATTTTGTTGTAAAAATTTGGAGCAACACGTAACATTTAAGAGACCTATCAGCCATTGTCGTTAGATTTAAGAAATGCAGAGAAAACTGAAATGACGTACACGGCTTAATACCAAGCCTCAATTGTTAATTTCTCCTTTGGATAATTGTTATTTTGTTAGAAAAGGAGGGAAGTGACTATTTCGCACAACCTCGATTACATTTCCTTTGCAAATACTGTTTGAACCGTCGTCGGGCGGAGAAGTGAACGTTGGTTGATTTCCAGGCGGTACGCGGCAACAAACGCACAATAATTTCGCTAAAGTGTTTTCCCTCTCGCGGTCCGCAAACAGCGCTCTGCGGCGTCGGCGCCGGACGCGCGGTGACGTCAGCTCGGGGACAGAGAGCGAGAGAGAGCGAGAGAGAGAGCGAGAGAGAGTGGTCGCCTCGGACAAGTGATGCGGTCTCCCAGAGGCAATTAACCAGTGTGGCGGGGACGTGGAGACGGGTAATGATTGAGGTCGCGTCGGGAGGGGAGGTAAATAAAGCTCGCTTCCAGCATGGGTTTGGAACTTCTCTGGGTGGCATCGCGACGACGTGGCCAATGGCCGGCAAGAGCGTCGTGACGCTGCGAACGATTCGGGGAGGGTTGGGGGGGAGGGGTGAGTGACGTCTGGCGCTGGTGTGTTTACCGTCATCATGAGAGGCGCCTTGTCCGTTACAATGTCCTCCCTTCTCGCTTTCGTGCGAGCTGACCGTCCTTTCAACACTACACCCTCCTTTCGACACTACCCTGCTTCGTGTCTCCCCCCCTCCCCGCCCCGCACTCAAATACACCCCCTCCCCACAACTAGGCCAACAAACCTTGACGGTTCCACATCTGCGGACGCGGACAAAGTTACTCATTAGTTAATTAACATGGCAATACCGTCTGCAAACAACCACCCCTCCCCCTTATCCCTGTTGCGCGCGCGTTTGTTTATTCTGCCGCGTGCACAATGTAATTGGGTGACGTTTAGAGTTTGCGCGGTCAGGATTGGCGAAGGGAGGAGGGGGGTATAGGAAGGCGGTGAGCGTGCTCTGGATGGGGGAGGAGAGGAATACCCCTTTAACTCGTGCGCCTGCGCAGTCCCTCGCTGTCCGCAGGGCTAACAACACACGGTATAAAACAAAAAAAATATTGGACGGGTGTGGGATATTTCACCTAAGTCCCCCGAGGCTAAAGGTAACAACGAACTTTTTTTTCAAACCTCGGGTAATTTTGTAAAAATAAAGAACAAAAAAAGGTTCCCTTGCTGGTTCGCAGAAGCGTTTGGACAAAGCTTTTCGCTACCCATGACGCCGTGAAACAATTGTGAACACGTATTCCGGCGGACGCCCGGGAAAGAGAACTTTCCAACACTCGGATTGAACTCGCGCAGTCTCTGTGGGCTCCCGCGTACCACAGAGTAATTAATTAAATTTTATACCTGCTGCGGGTAGCAGCGCTGTTCGACAGTGTTGAGTTGCGCCCTGGGCCAGTACCATGCATCGGGAAAACTGTTCCACCTGAGATTTACAGTCGTGGTTGGCTGCACTGTCAACATTTATGACCTTGATTTTTGCGATTAACACTTGTTACTATTCATCTAACGGTCAGTGTAATTTTAGCGGTGCTGAGTTCACTTGCTCGTAACATGAGTTCGCGTGAATATTTTGCAAGTTTAACCTCTTTACATGGCAAAGCATATCAAAACACATCCATACTAGTATCTACTACACTAGAAATTTAAAAAAAAATTGTGAAAGTGAAATTAATTTGAAAACATTTTAAAACTGCTTCATATGAATCTGAAAAATTTACAATTTTTTTTGCTTAATTCACTTATATTTAAGTGGTTTCATCCTTTTTTTGCAGTAAATTATACCAATATACATCATACTCGCAGTTAAGTCTGCTAGTTTAGCAGTCAAGAAAAGCTCATTAGCAGAACCGTGATTTACTCACTTAGCACTGATTTCAATCACCGATTCACTTCTTTAATAGGGATTGGCCAAATGCCCAAACTACATTCGAACACCATTTAATCTTTTATACTAGAAATAATTGATGTTTGAGTCAAACTATTCGAAGAAGAATATTTGAGGACGGGAAATTCAGATATTCAAACTCTAGAAATTCGTTTTGTTAAAGAGAACTACGTTATTAATCACTACAGAAATCATCAAATAAATATTTTTATTTGTCACCAGTTACTATGGAAAAGTTTGGTTAATTTTTCAGGCAATAGTTTAAACACAAATATTAAAATGTTTTTTTCCCGAAACATGTTGATAAATTATTATTTTAAAAATAAATATTAATGGAAAGAAAGTTTCTTAAAAATTAAATATCTGTGTTTTTTCTTCTAAATTTTCGTTCCTGGCTCTTAAGATTAGTTTTTGATTCGATAATACTAATTAATGAATCATATTCGATTTTCAGATTTGAGAGAATTAAGATTTGAGATAATTTTTATTTTTCGATATAGTTCGATCTCTTTAACTTTTATAAACTACGTCTTAACCTTCTCATAATTTTTTTTGTGAATTAAAATTAATGATATGTTATTTGACATAACTTAGATTGTAATAAATGATGAAAAACTTCCATTAAAACATATTTTTCAGATCATTATTTTAATAGTTTACCAACAGTGATACATAGCTAGTTTCAAAATGGTTCTCACCTAAACTAAAATTACCTTCCTCTCTACTTATAGAATAATCGTGCAAATTTAGTAGCAACGTATCTTGTCCAATATGAATTTATCTATGTTCCCCTGTACTCAATACACAAGGGTAAGATGTGTCGATGAAGTCTAGAAGTTCTATAGCTGTAAAATACAAATATGTATATATTACATAGTTTGCATTCCAAAATCACTCTGTCTATATGTAGGAATATGATCTTGAGGGGAAAATATCAACGTTTATTCTTAAAAAAATGGGTTATCCAAATTCAGATGGATGGATTGAAGGATTCTTTGATGACAGCCCATTGTTAAGCAATACTGACTTTGTAAACGTGCAGTTAGTTAATTTTTTATTATAAAATAGTTGTGGTGCCCGTCGTTGACGAATTAGTTTTTTTCCCTTTTATTTGCAAAACGTTCTGATGTACTCAGATCCTTTAAACAATCTATTTCACCATGAAAGTAACTGATACCCAAAGTTAAATCGCCATATAGTAGTAAAAAATTATATTTTTGATTTTTTTAAATATAAAATAAAAAATTAATGATACAAACAAAATGCTTATTGAAAGTTTAAACATAGGCAGTAGGCTCCATACATATACAAATTTAAATTAATTCTCACTTCACACGCACTCGCTATTGCGGCCCGTATACCCGTAAGTCATCAGTCATTACTGTAAATTGATTTTATTGGAAACTGTCTTAAATAAGTGTGTTTTTCACTTGATGGAAATAATTATAAGTTTTGATCCAATAATGTTATCAACAGTTTCATAAATTTATAAAAATCTGTTAAATAGTAAAGATTTTATTCAGTACTACAAACATTCAGATTTCTAATGTTTACATAGTAGTAGGATGTGCTAATCAAGTTCATGCAGTATCGTGTTTACTGCTTGAATAGCTTCAGAAATATGCTTTTTTTATTAGAAGCCCCAAATTACCCCATTTAATCACCTTTGCCGTCGAATTTCGAAAAATGAAAAAGACGCACCACCTAACTCTTTGTGAATGTATATATTCGATGCTCTGTTTCTGACCTTCACATGTAGAAGATTCTTGTTTTATAAAACGAACTTTACCCATTTTTAAAACATTATAGTTTGATTTTAAAAAATCGTGAAGAGAATTTGAGTGATTTTTATATTTTAACTACTTAAAACATTTATTTTGAAATAAGCTTAAAATTCATATGTATGTTTTTTTATGCCCATTTGTTTGGCATATAATACAATTTACACCCTTTTCAGCCATTTGCTGCCACATTTTGAGAAAATGGATAAGACATTGGACATAAATATTTATAAGTTTCTTATCTAATACTTAAGATATAGAACCAAACCTAACAAACTTTTACCATCTTAGGGTTAGAATTTCATAATTTTATGAATTTTGTAATGTATGTGTTAATTTGGCTATGTCCGTTTTAAATTTCATCCAAATCGATTTTGGTAAGATCATGATATAATAATAAACATTTAAACTCACAGTCATGTTAATAGGGCGTAGGACAAAAGACCTTATACTCCTTTTAAAAATTATGTAAAAACTATTGAGGTAATTCAAAATATTGGTGACCTACTGTTTATTTTGGGTAGGAATGTACGCGAATTAAAATTTTTTTTGAGACATTACCCATACTGTCCTACTAATGTATAAATGTGAAAGTTTTAATGACTAGATGTTTGTTACACAATTACTTCTTTACAATTTATTTTGATTAATTTTGGTACAAAAGTAGTGATATATCGGAATAAAAAACCATTGGTCCATTTTATCCCATTAAAACTCGTAGTTCTTTATGGAATTATCCTTAAAATCCATTAATAATAAAACCTAAGGGTGACACAAACCGCAATCTTGGCCATCATTCTATATGTTTAAAGTTTCATGTTTAAATTTTATAAGTGATATATAATGAAGACATACTTATGCTACTGCGGATATGAGTTATTTTCATAGCTAAATAGATATACACAGAGGTGAGTGTTTCAAAACTTTTATAGACTGAACAGAAATCAATCCCTTCATCGACGGGTACCACAGCTAGAAAATAAGATGCATATTTTTTTTACCTCTCTATGAAGTGGGATTTCGGAAAATGGTACTAAGAATTCGTAGTTTTTTTTTGACATGACAACGTCTAATAAATCGATGAACGCGGGCTGCACGCACGAAAAATTGTCCCACTACGGATGTCCCACTACGGATGTGTCCTGTTTTTTTTTTTTTTTCCTAACCTAACTAATTACTAAGTGTATTTGGGAGGGGTCTGGGTAGGGAAGACCCTAAGTGCGTCTCAGGCCGAAGCCTATACGCTCTAAGCATGCAGGTTATGAACCATGCAGGAGAGGGAGCATGCATCATGTGCTAGGAGGGGATTGACCAGCCATGGCAACGTTTTAGCCATGACTAACTCCCCTCACTGACTATTCTAAGTTAAAAACTAGATAAGTTGGGCCCAGGTAAAACCTGCATAGACACAGGGAAAACCCTGGGCACTGACATGCGGGATGCAAAATTTCATGCATTAATTACAAGCAGGTTGGTTACAGGAAACAGTAGGATGGTTCTGGAAGAAGAGTTGGACAGAGTAGAAAGACTACTAAGCAAATGGGCGGGAGCTTGGACATTTTGTCCGCATTTAGTTTGGTGGCACTGGTTGTTTCGGGGGCGACTTTAGTCGTTTCCCACCAGGCTGCCAGCCAGCCTAGACTAAGTTAAGAAGGGGAAAAAATTCGTGTGCGCTGTTGAATTTAAACTAATGTAAAGTAACATTAAATTAACATAAAATAAACATTAAAGATTATGTTCATTCGGTAGCTTAATTTAATCGTGCTTTTTCGTGAGCTGATGCATCGAGCCTGCACTCAGGAGTGGACATAGCCTCAGGTTGACCGAAGTCGGTTAGGGAAATTGCCCAGTCCTTCATCGCCAGTGTCCTGTTTTTTTTCCCCCCCTAACCTAAGTTAAAACTAAGTGTTTTGGGAGGGATCCGGGTTAGGGAGAGACTCTAAGTGCGTCTCAGGCCGAAGCCTATACGCTCTAATCATGCAGGGGGTACCATGCAGAAAAGGGAACATGCATCGTGTGCTAGGAGGGGGATTGGCCAGCCATGGCAGCGATTGGCGCCATGACTAACTCCCCTCACTGACTATTCTAGACTAAAACTAGATAAGTTGGGCCCAGGTAAAACCTGCATAGACACAGGGAAAACCCTGGGCACTTACATGCGGGATGCAAAATTTCATGCATTAATTACATGCGGGTTGGCTACGGGAATAGAAGGATGGCTCAGGAAGAAGAGTTGGAAGAGTAGAAAATATCTACTAAGCAATGGCGGGCACTTGGACATTTTTGTCCGCATTTGGGTGTTTGGTCATGACTGGTTTTTAGGGGGCGACAATGATCCTGTGAAGTACCCTGGGCACTTACATGCGGGATGCAAAATTTCATGCATTAATTACATGCGGGTTGGCTACGGGAATAGAAGGATGGCTCAGGAAGAAGAGTTGGAAGAGTAGAAAATATCTACTAAGCAATGGCGGGCACTTGGACATTTTTGTCCGCATTTGGGTGTTTGGTCATGACTGGTTTTTAGGGGGCGACTACGCATTCGTGGCATCTCTCTGGTATGTTGCGGACGGTACAGAGAACTCGGCCGGCACGTGGTGGCGTACTGCTGAGGTTTCACCCCGCCATGCTGCAGGGATAGGCGGGTCGCGCCGGTTGGATCGCGCCTGCGCATGTCGCCACACACGGGGTTCGAGGTTATTGTTGTGCGCCGCACCACGGGAGTATATTCGCAAGGAAATGGCGTTCTTACAAGTACGTATTATTTTAATTACTAGGGTAAATCAGTATATTTAAACAGTGTTGTATGAGTATTGTTTTAGCTGTGTAACTAAATATTTATTGCTGGTATGATACTTTTCACGCTTAAGTTTGACATTGTTAATTATTTGTCATGAGTTATTATTTGATTAACTAAATCACACACCGTATTATAGTTAAGAGCCCACGAGCGTGTAAATATTTCGAGTCCAACAGAGAATATGCTAATTAAAAGAAATTCAAACAAATATCGTGCGTGGAATATTATTAATTTATAACATCTGAAACATTTGTTTCCAATATGGCCTCGTGGCTGTGCGGTTTGACGGTTCGAATCCCGGCCGAAGCGAAAAATTTTTTTGTACTTGTAATATTAATACGACGCGCCCGACACTTCAAAAGTAATAAATATATTTGAATTAATGAATGCAAATAAAAGTAAATGTATTAATTAAATTGTACATTTAATTTCACTCCTTCTTTGTATCCATACAAAATAGTATTAATTCAATAAAAATGATTACATTTTATTCATGAAAGTATGCAGAGGTAGATTTTATCATACAGAAGATAGAAAAATTAAAAAAAATTCTTCCTTAAAGAATATAATATTTTTAATGCCAAAATGGTTTGGTTGCAAAAACCTATTACGGCTCAGTCTCAGGCCGAATATGATATTTCCTTTTCTTCTGGATCAATCATTTCATCAATGTTTTGTTATGACGTTGTCACGTTAAACTATCGTCCGTAAACCGACTTTACAGACAACCAATTTTTTTTTGTATTTTTGCTATCCATTCCCAAAGTTATGACTTCTGCATGATTATTTAAGGACATATAAATTTTTATTGCAAAATATCTTACCTCCTTTTCATCCCTTAGCCATTTAATTATAAAACAAAATAAAATTATAATTCGTTACATTTTGTGTATATTTTCTTTAGTTTCTTAACTCACGCTTGATTAACTTAAGATGTTTATTTTGTTATAAAATTGGACTTACCCCATATCCACTCCCTTATGGGGTGCAATTTTTGGAATTCGCATAGAGAAGTTTGCAGTTTTAGTATTTTTGTCACATAAAATGAATTCTTAAACAACAGCTTCGTTATTTTCAGACATATGAATTTATTATTAAAGTAAAGTCACTTGCTTTAAAACCCTTTAGCGACGTAATTTTGATAAATAAAAAAGTCACTAAGTTACACTTTATGTAACTTATTTTTCTTTAGTCTCTTACAAATAACTTTATTGGCTTCAGAGATATATTATAAAATTAATCTTACCCACTTTAAACACCCCTAGCGGTCAAATTTCGAAAACATACAATAACACTACGTTACTCGATACTTACGTTACTCGTGCTCAATTCATTATCTCCTATTCTGTTAAATTCGAATAAATTATCTATTTTTCATTAAAAAGAAATTTTTCCTTTCTTTCTTTTATGGGTTAAATCTCGGAAAATTGTAACGGTGAGGTAGAATTGCATAATATTCATATTTTATATCTAACTTACACCTAATTAACTTCGGATATATATTTTTTAATCATAAAACCATATTCATTCAGATTTCATTAGCTGCGTTAAGAGTGGAATTCCATAGTGTTTAATACTGTTTAAGTAAGCCAAAATTCTTTCTGACAAAACTTCCCTTTTAAATTCGCTTATAAGTATTTGCATTTTGCACGAATACTCATACCAAAAAAACAAATAGTTAGGGAATGGTGGCATTTTTATGGACATTTATAGTGGAATTAGGTTGAAAAAATCACTAATTCTGTTACCTTCTGCCTAGACCTATTAGCATAATATTGAAAAACACAAACTCGTTTTTAAAAAAGTCTCAAAATACCGGATTAATTGCAGTTTCAGCTTGATATCAGGATATAAGTTACAGGGCGGTAGCACTGTGGTGCAGTATCAGTGTTAAGAATGTATACCTCCCCTTAGCTTCTAACAACCTGATACTATCATATTATGCGGCAGCTCGAGCGGTCCGCGATTTTATTGTTAAGCAACATTTTGCTTTTTTTTATCAGTCGTTCTGAAACTCTTGGCAGTGTTAACGTCCAGTGTAGCCTGAGAATATAGGAACCCGCTATGTTGTCCGCTGTCTGTTGTGAAGCTAAAAGGAGCTTAAACGATTTAGAGAGGGATTCTTTAGCAGTCTAAATATGCTTTGCATCCTAAAAATCTATTCTAATAACAAAACAGTTCACAGAAATAAGTCCGCACATTACATGGGATATTGAGAGAAATATATGAAACATTCGACCGGAAAACTTTGACTTCGGGTTCATCACAACAAAATAAATTATTAACATCTCAACGACTTGTGGTCTGAAGCACTTCCCAAGGCTGGTTGGTAATACGTCTTTGACGTGAAGCTGAACAACATTTTTATAGTTAATAATGGAGAAATAGTTTAAGATAGAGCACTGAGCGTCTACATTATGTTTAATTGAACGAAGTTCTACAACCAGCGAAAATTTTGTCGCTATAGCAAAATTATTGCATTAAAATAATTGTGGTCAACACTTAAATTTTTCCACATATTTTTGTGGCGTGTTACTAAGCCCAATTTTTTAAATTAAAAAATTTAGCTACAGCGAAAAAAATCCTGATTTTGTAGAACTTCATTCAATTAAATATAATACAGACCTCAAGGTTTTATCTGAAATACTTTATATATTAATTAAAATAAAATTTTGTTCAGTTACAACGTCATACTAGCCTTGGGAAATACTTTAGACTATAATTTGTAAATATGTTTTCTACTTATTTTGTCGTAATAAACCTGCAACCAAAGTCAGTCGGTTGATTTCAAAAATATTAAAAAAATAGTTATAATTCAAAATTAATAAAAAGTTATTTTATTTTGTAAAATATAAAATGTTTTTAATTTTGTAAAATATTAAGATATACCTATTTTATTAATAACGCAAACAATAAGTATGCTGAATGTTTATTTCAACTTGTTAAATTTAATTGTTTATTGAAAAATTATGTAATATTTTACAATTTATATTGCAAAATAAATTATACTTACGGTAACAAAACCTCATAAACGCTCACATGAAAACGGCCAGGAGACTACTAAACTTTACACAGACACTCTGCCAGTGACAGTGGAAGTTTACAAGCAACTTAAAATCGTCATACATACAGGAACATAACCTCATTTATATAAATATAATTGAAAATAAAACTAAAAAAATTTTGTAAACACTATTCCCTTCACTAACATACACAGCAAATAAATGTTTTTAACTATATGGATATTCAATATATCCAATATATTCATTATAAATAACAAAAGTGTAAGACTTAAAAACACATATAAAATTTAAATTTTTATGTAGTCTTTTATTGTATGTAGCCTTATCATCATCCTGTAAAAATTTCGTTGCATGGTGCGCTCGCACCGTAAAAATTTACTCACATAAATTTTTCATAACGCGCCTAAATAAATATAACTTTAAAAAATTGTACACCACGTTTTCAAAACGGACTAAAAAGGATAAATAAAATATGCTAGCCCCATACAGATTTATAACCCTATACAGATTCCTAACCCTGTACACATTGTACTGAAAATTAGAGATTGAAATTTAATACAAATAAAAATACTTGTAAAATTTATAACGAAATATGTAGGACAATGAAATAGATAGCTGATTCATAAATAATTCACATAGGTTATTAGCAATTTAATTTTTCTGTAAAATATATGAATTTTGTGTGAGTTTTCTCAACGACAGCTACTCCCTACACTCCTTACTATTATCTCCAGCAAGCGCCCCACGTTTCCTGTTTTAAATCTCACATGCATTTTCATAAGTATTAAAAAATTCACAATCAAATTGTAAGGAAAACCTCTATGGGGTTATAAATCTGTATGGGGTTGGGAAAAATTATTTTATGCTTTTTAGTACGTTTTGAAAACGTGGTATATTAATATTTTTAATTTAAATTATTTTCTGCTTTGTATTTTTTTGTGTGCGTTTTTATCCAGTTCTGAGCTATGTTTTAAAGTTTCAAGTCTCTAGCTCACCGGAAAGTTTGTTAAAAACCAAATGCAAAACTTGCACCAAACCGACAGACAAGAACGCTAGTTAATAAAAACGTGATAGTAAATACACACCAGTTTGTGTGATTTCATAATTTTTCACAATATTTAAAGTACATGTTTTAAATACGTTGCCTACTTTAACCTAAACATACTTTCATTTTTGTTACAAACACCTATCTTAGATGATATTAGAGTATTGGTGTTGCTATGAAGCGCCATGTTTTTTTCCACCTTCCCTTCTATTGCGTCACCGTGTAATTAGCTGAGATAAGCAAAACCCTGTGACTGCAAATTCAGTAGTTAAAAACGAATACGTAAACTGCACATCAAATTATTCTAAAAACTGTTACACGACTATAGACTAAATCTGCAGAATTATATAACTTTTTAAACACATAATTGATATTAAATATGTAGATGGAATAGTCAAACTATAAATTATTTGGTCGTTTATAGTCGTTAGACGAAGCTCGCATCATTTTGTATTCACTATATAAAAATTGGTGCGAGGCCTCCACTTGTGTTAGAAGTGAGAACGTTACAGATAGAGCGGTAGGAAATTAGGGTACACAAATATGTGAAACACGTGGTCAAGTGTGCAAGTATATAATTGCACTGACGATTGTGCAGGCATGCGAGTGTATAACAATGTGTGTAAGGCTGGGTTCACAATTGAAAAAATAACAGTAACAGTAACAGTATGTCGTGTGCATAGGATATGAACGCCATGTTTCCTAACCTAACGATTCACAATAGCAGAAAGTTGGTCGTGTGCATGGGAGCGAGGTCGTGCGCATAGGAGTGAAATGAATATATTTTATTTCGGTCGCGTACGCATGGCACAACAGCCAATGAGAGAAGAGCAGGGTGCTTTTTTGGCGGGAATAGAAATATGTTTATATTTATTAACCATATTGTGGTAAGAAAATGTCGAGATAATAATAGTATTATCATTATTTTGAAAGTTAATATTTTTATTTACTAACACTGTTAACAGATGTCGCATAGTTCGCGAAATTTCATTCGCTGAAATTAACAGTAAGAATTCAATTGTGAACCGATTTCGCAGTTCGCACATGTCGTGTGCACAGGTCGTGTGCATGGCTTGCTATGCACTCGCTTAATTTTTTTAATTGTGAACCCAGTCTAAGAATCAGAGTGCATACATATGCAGGTGAGCAAGTATGCGAATTAGTGTGCCTAAGGCCGGCCGCACACCGGATACGGCGCGGCACGGCACGGCGCGGCGTTTTGCCGTAAGGCGCCGCATGCGATGTGGTTTGTATTGCTATCAATGGAGGTGCCGCACACTGCATCGTGCACGGCATGGCGCGGCGAGGCGGCGCCGCAAGGCGCCTTGTACTGCCTTGTCAAGTTTCGTCTTTCGGGCAAGAGGCTTGATGCAAAGCGTTCTGCGCATGCGCGAGAATCGTAGTTGAGAGGCAGTGGTAGTGGCGTGTAGCAGTTGTTTGTCTGTCAAACGAAAATGGCAAGCCAGGAGGATGATGTTGATGCAGTTACTAGTGTTGATGTTGACAGGTTGTTGTTTTATGTACAAAACAACCCACCAATTTACAATACATCGTTAAAGGAACACCATAATGTGGACGTCATCTCAAAAATTTGGAACGACATTGGCAAAGAGCTGAGTGTACCAGGTAAATGTTGTTATACGCCTGTCTTTAGTACTATCTGTTGTGCGAGTATTTTAATAGTAAGATAGTTCAACAACGAAATAAGCTAAGAATTTTCCCTGTAAGTTTTAAGCTAGGCCTAATATTAGCACTTGTTATTGTTGCATAGGCCAAAAATGGCTACAAGAAACTTCTGTCTGTCTGTCTGTCTGTCTTTTTGTCCTACGATAACGGCTAAACGCGTTGACCGATTTTTATATTTTGTTGCATGTATGTTCCTTATACCTAAGCGGATCGATGTAGATATAAGACTTTTACTTTCTCTCGTCCGTTTTAAGATAGCGGCCAGTTTTATGACGTCACTACAAGAAAACATCACCTTAAAATCACTGAAACAATTAAAAATAACCCACTTCCCGATATCGTAGAAACTTGAAATTTGAAATGTGGGTTCTCCTCTATATTTGGACTGGAAAAAAAAATCACAAAATTGAACATTTTTATAGTGCGGGCTGTTATGTGGGGCTGAAAATACCCTTGCATCCTTAAGATTACATGTTAATTTTGATACTACTGTGAGTTTTAGGTTCCTCAATAAATAAAGCGGCAAAATTTTACCAAACTGAGCGCTCACACTTGTAAACCCTAACACTTATTTACGACATAAAACAATATCTTTTTTAGTGACCCTAGTTTTCAAAAAACCAATATGGCGGCAAAAAAAAACAATATTTGTTGTTTGTTGACCGATTTTGATGAAACTATGTTTCACGCTGTATTTTTGGTCGCTAAAACGAATATGATGTAATTTCTTTTGAAATTTCAAAATTCAATCTGCCAAAATCCAAAATAACGGCCGAAAATCGATTGTGGCTACCGAAATTCAAAATTTAAGTATGTTTATTGACCGATATTGATGAAACTTACTGCATATTGTAAGACATTAAGAATAAAATAACAGCAACATTAATTCATTCAGAAATAGTCATACTTTATTTAACACATCTTCTATACATAATACAGTCAATAACAAATCATGTTGTTTATACAAAAGCCATTTGGTCTTGCCATGGTACTGAACCTTCAGTGTTGAAGTATTCTTTAAAGTTCTCTCTGATGTTGTAAGCAGCTTTAGCTGCTCTTGCCCTCGAAGTCTCTTGTTTATTGTCACACTCAACTTCAATGTTCATCATTTCGTCATACACCTGACTCATAGTACCCTCTTTTACTCTAATTACATTGTGGAGAACGCAACACGCTAACACAATGATTTTTGTCTTATCTGGATGAGTTAACATAGCCAATTCGAAAACACGAAATTTCTTCGCCATCATACCGAAAGCACATTCAACAATTCTACGTGCTCTAGATTGTCTATAGTTGTATATCCTTCGTTCTCGTGTCAAAGAATTCTTGTTGAAGGGGGTCATAATGTGTCTGCTGAGGGCATAGGCTTCATCCGCAACAAAGACATAGGGAAAATCAGTTGTCTTTGTCTTAAATAAAGTTTTGGGCTTTGGTAAGTTCAGTTTTTTATCGTTAAACAAACGACCAAATGTTGAAGAATTAAATACACCTCCATCACTGTGTTTTCCAGCTTCTCCAACATCGACTGCTACAAATTTACCTTCCGCGTCAACAATAGCTTGTAGAATAATAGAGTGGTATGATTTGTAATTAAAGAATAATGAGCCACTATTCCATGGGGCTTCAATGCGTACGTGCTTGCCATCAATAGCACCGCAACAATTTGGAAAATTCCATAGCTCTTCAAACCTCACTGATATTTCCTTCCACTTCTCTGGTGATGGATCAGTCATTAGGAACATTGGAGACATTACGGACCAAATGGCAGTACATGTTTCTGCTACAATCTTTCCTGCAGTAGTAGCGCCAACTCGATGGTTGAAATGCATATACTGGAACCGATCACCGGTTGCAAGAAATCTGTAAAAAAGGACAAGATAATAGAGTTGCTTACAATTTTTCCCACAATTAAATATTACAAATAATATTGTTAAGATGTGGAATTGATTTGTTTCAGTATGGAAAATAAGTTTACCACTTTTATTTTATTTAGTGCTCTTTCGTAACTTCTGGTTTCTTTTTAGGTAACACATGCAAGAAAAAGTGGCCCAATCTACGTGGCTCATACGTTAGATACGTAAAGGAGTTGAAAAAGACACCCAGTGGTTCCAAGCAACAAAAGAAAAAGTGGCACTTATTTGATGCTATGAGCTTCCTCCAACCTTGTATTGGTACTACGCGGAAAATGACAGGTAGTTTAGATGACTTTTTGCAAAATAACACCGATGTGACCCAAGACATATTAAACGAATCACAAGAACAGGGAGAGGTTGAAGACGATCCTCAACCACTTATTGAAAAGCAAAACAACTTTAACCCCTCAAAAAAACAAAGAAGAACTACAGCAGATATAGTGGCTGCACCAATGGTGGAATACCTAAAAACTGTCACAGAAAAACGTAAAGCTGGAGAGGAAAATTCTGATAGTGCAATGTTAACATTTTTTAAAAGTTTAGTGTCCGAAGCCGAAACGCTTTCTCCAAAAAGACAACGCCTCTTCAAATCATCGGTCATGGCAAAATTGCATAGCCTGTTGGAGGATCAAGATAGTGAGCAGAGTCGCTACACTCCGTCCTCTGCTTCAGTGGCTTCGTCCTCAAGCTCAACGTTGAACCATCAGTTCTTTCCTCTGATTAACCAGTTGCATGGCGTAAACTATAATGATGGTACAACTCACGGTGAACAATATCATCAATTTCCATGATTGACCACAAATATTTTGTATTGTTTTCTCAATAAAAATAGCATTTGTAACGTTTGAAACCTGGCATTTTACTACCCGAGGTTGTCACAGGTTATTTTATACATTTTAAGTAATTATTTGTTTTTTAGGGGATACTACATGAACGAATTATAGTTAACAAATTGAATAATGTGCAGTTAATAAAAATAATCTTACCTTAATGTGATCAGTAGTCGTTCTTCTGGAGTTATGCTCAGCCTATAGTTGGTGTTTTGTTTTTGGATGGATGGAGAAATTAATCCAAGAATGAAATCAAACGTTGCCGGTTTCATACGACAATAATTATAAAACTTTTCCGGATCTGCTCTTAGCTCAGCAATAAACAGTTTTATGTTACGTCTTTCATTGATAGGATGCACCCAGATTTGTCTCTTGGGGGAATCATCTATTGACTTTAGGAAGTACCACAACGCTATTACAGTCGCCTCTTCTTCTTCTGCGTTTATTTTCACGTGTCACAGACTGAAAACTGATTTCACGAAATATGTATCAATCTATCAAACACACAAGTTCACTTGTCTGAATTCTTCAATCCACTGAGCGTCTGCTCAAATTGCTTTCCCGCGCCGTGCCGCGCCGCGTGCTGCTCTTAACCATCGGGCGCGGCGCGGCAAGGCAAAACGTCTCGCCGCGCCGTGCCGTGCCGCGCCGTATCCGGTGTGCGGCCGGCCTAAGTAAGTACGCAAGTGCAAACGTGCGCAATAATGCAAGAGCGCAAGTGTGAAAGTGTGCTCTAATGCACACATGACATCGAGTATGTTGTTGCCTTTTTTTTTGGCAAGTAAATTTACAAGCTAAAAGATAATCAAAAACATACACATTAGAAATTCACACTTAGAATTTACAATAACTGTAAAAAAACACGGTGACATAAACATGGAATATGTCTTAAAATGGTCTGACTACTTTATTCGTCATTCCCCTCCCCATCAAATATCGAGCGCCCCACTCCTGAGAGTTGCACTTTTGCGTTTTTGTTACTCTGATCTCAACTTAATCAACCGTCTGTAAACGAAGTTTCATTTTAAAATATCGGTATTAGAGCACATTATGTAGCATATATGACACTATTTCATCTTTGAACAATGAGACTTTTTCAAATCAGGCAGTTTTAGACCTTTGATATTTTTGCTTAAATTTTACAACTGCAATAGCAATAAAATGATTTTCGTGTTTTAAATAGAATCAATTCAATATTTCGATAATTAACACTAATTTTTTTTCTGTGGTTCCATAATCTCTTGCTATATATAGCTATGTAATTTGAGGATAGAATGCTCTGCGACATCCTCTTCACGAATAAAAATGTGGTAACCAGTGTTTTATAATAAACACTAGCTGTTTCATTTATATTAACAGCTGTATGAGCTAGAAAATTTGTTTATCACAACAAAAAAATAACTTTTTTATACCTTCTGTCAGTGCAGTAGCATGAATTGTTAAAATAGTACTGGTCATGAAAATAGTTGTATAAATTAAATAATATAAAGGGTGTCCCCCGGCTAAAAGCTACATGAAATGCGCGTTAGCATATTGTATCCTGAGCGAACATGTTTTTACGAGTGACAGAATATATTTGGAGCACCTGAAATATTCTGCACATAAATAATTATGATCATAATTTATTGTCCCTCATCCTTTCCCCCCTTTTTTTTTCTTGCCGAAAAAATGCCATATGGTCGCTGCAAGAGTAAAAAAAAAAAAGTATAAAGATGTGGAAAAGTAAGGGTGGAAATGGTCTGGCGGTGGAGGTAATTCAACAAGTGAGTAGAAATGAAAAGGGAAGAAAAAAAAATTAATACGGAGAACGGCCACCAGGGAACGCGTTGGCTGCCTGGAGGGTGTACTTGGATGGCAACGCGGTATACCTAGCGTCCGGTCTTGATGAAACATTTTTCCTTCCCCGCTCTTTAACAATGTCTTCCACACACCGGCCACCGGGCATTACTTCCACATCGTGTTACGTCGCAGTTAAAAACGCGATGCGAATACTCGCCCTTTCCCTGAAGGGAAGCAAGAATTTCATTTCCCGGGAAACTCCCGGGTAGGGGACCACCTTTGTGGTGGGCAGAGTTTCCCGGCAAGTAACGACGCGTGTCGCTGAGGTCACGAAGAGACTGCCTTTCACGTGCTTAGAGCAAACGTGTTCAGATTAGTTTTTTTTTTTTTGAACCAGTAAAAACGGCTGCAGTAGCACGAAAGGATGGGTTTCACCCTGAAAGGGAAAGCCTGTGTTGTTTTATGATCTCATTACATTCCATGGCTTAGAATTTTAAAATTAGTCACAAACGATAACTATTGTTGACGATGGCTCTAATAGGTATTTGGATTTTAAACAATGACTCCTTGTCGTGACTTTGACCTTCTCACCTATAAAACTAAAAACCAGCACGGCTATATTTTAAAACTAATATAACTTAAAAAATATTCACTTAAATAGTAGATATTAAATTTGGCATAATTATTGGCAAAGTTAAGACGTGTTCGGATTCTCGTACTCTGAACCAGTAAAAAAAAATTTTTTCTCAGTCTCCGATATTGGTTTGACAGTGGTTGTATTAGAAACTCAATAATGCTACATACATAACCAATTTTGTCACTGTGCAGGACTATGTCACACAACGTGTAACTTCCAGTTGAAACACGCCACAAACGCACAGTCCTCTCGGGACTCAAACCAGGAACCCTTCGTGCCGAAGTGAGCGCCAGGTCAACCGCGCCGCCGAGGTCTCGGCCAGACTGGCCGGCGAGCGCTTCGTGAACGGCAGATCGCTTGGAGCCACAAGTGGGCGCAACTGCAGCACTTGATCTTCTCGGTCCGCATGATGGCGTCTAGGAAGGCGTCGTTTGTCACTGTCCGATGACGACGAAGATGACTGCACAATGTTAAGGGCAAAGTAATTTTGTGTCCACTCTGTCAGCGGCGCAAGACAAATGTGGAATTTCACCACGCGTGTATCCTCAACTGAAAAGATACCCAGAATTTTTTTTTTGAGTACTCAAGAACGTCGGTAAGGCGGCTTGATTTAATTTTGCAAAATATTGAAGATCGGATCACAAGAAAAGTGTCCTGCTCCGACGCAGAACGGCAGAGAACATTACGCTCAAAAAATGCACACCGTATACTGAGCAACCAGCGGTCAGGCATTGGGTTCGCGAGCGATGACGCGCAACATCGCTCTACATCCACCGATCCCCTTGCGCCAGTGTGGCCAAACTTTCTGTTGATTTTGTTTTTAGTTATGCTTCTTTAGGCGCGTTATGAAAAAAAAGGGTTGAGAGTGAATTTTTACGATGCATGCGCAGCATGCAACAAAAATTGACAGGATGAAAAAATGCTATATTAAAACAAAAATTATGTGTGTGCTTTTAAATCACATACCTTGGTGATTGATATTGAAAACGGGTCCAAATAAATTTAAAAAAAATTTATTGTGAATATTAGTGATAAAAAATGTTTTTATAAACATTTTAAAGTGTATTGAGATAAGTGAGTTTGTGTTACTGGTTGTATAATTTATTTTCATTATAAATGATAAATTACTACATTATTTAATAAATAATTAAAATAAATAAATAAGAAAAAACATTCAGCATATTTGATTTTTTATTATTTCAAAATATTTCTTGATTATTTTACTAAATTAAATAATTAATTTTATAACGCGCGTACATAAACACACGAACCCATTTTTTATCGCCGTCTTAGATTGCTGGAGATCACTTTGCCACTTCATCGCTCACCAGTCTAGCCGTGGCCTCTAAAACTGACTTTGTGTTCGAGGGGATTTGTCTTACTATACTTGTATATCCGGTAGGAAGTACGTACTGCTCTTCTGGGACCCCCCCCCCCCCCTGGGTGAGTAGCGATCACTCGTCTCTTCCCCCTTCCTTTCCCCGCGAATTGCATTCCGGGGTTTTATTCCTCGTGCGGTCGAACCGGGATGATTCCAAACTGGATAAACTTGGCGGACGTTGCCATGAGATAAATGGGGAACACCCGTTTTCCACAAGGCAAAGTGTATTCCACCGCTGGTACATCTCGTCGCTTCACCAATGGCTCGTCTTTAATGTCCTCGATGTTAAAGAGACGCTAAACCCTGTCAGGACGCCCGCTAGATCGGCATCACATCTCAACTACGAAACAACAAAATCAGCCAAGATGAGATCAGGAGAAAAAAGTTGTATTGGTGTTTCCCAATACTTCATTAAAGTACCCTTAGCCTAAAGGACTCTTGGAAAATCTACTTTAAAGTATGTCAAAGTCATTTTTTGTCAACCTTCCAAACAGTTGCAAGTATTCTTTCCAAATCGGCCATGCAGCCTGTCGTGAAGGGACGATTTGCTCGCGTCCTTTCAAATATCTTTGTGGCTTTTAAATAAAAATTAAACGGTAGTATGTTGCTTATCCAGCCGACTGCTGTCTACATCTTTTATATCTATGTTAATCAATTTACTTGAAAATGTGAAAATTTAATAATTGCCTTAAAATAGAGTATGAAATATTTGTTAATGTAAACAACGGACTACCTAAAAAAAAATGTGTGCGTTCGTTGAGTCCACGCGCAACGGAAGTGAAACTTCTTGCTTATTTTAATATTACGTATGGAAATCAAAATTCTTGTAACTGATCTTGCAGATCATAAAAAAATGCAAGTATGCGGGCGCTAACTTGTGCTATTGTGCAAGTGTGTAAGTGTGCAATTGTGCATGTGTGCAAGTGTGCTGCGTCATTCCTACTTCTCCCCTGCCGTCTCTTCATGTACCGGTCCCGTCACCACGTATCTATTTACTTCATGCGATCGGAACTTCCATAACGCTCGAAAATTGTAGCCCCATCATAAATGAAGTTTCACTTAAAAAAGTATTTATTTGTCGACGCACCAGGTTGAGTAAGCGTCAAAATAGTTCGGATGCCCCTTCACAGCTAAATAGTCTTGAAATTGAAGGTTCCTTTGGTGAAGGTTGCATCGGTAAAGGACACATCCGCGATACTCGGAAATAGCTCGTGCATACTGAGGCTGACAATGCGAGTTGTACGACGCAGCTCGGGCTCGCTTCCCTGCAGCGGCCGACAGTCCAGCCACACACAGCCCGGACGAGACGTCCTTCCTCCAACGATGTTGAGCCTCTGTCCCGAAGAAGTGTCGCCAATCGTGTACCTCCAGGGCCTCATCTACCTGGAGACCCATCCGAGTTCCGGGATAAGGTTTTAGACGTGAAAGATTACTGGGAGCGATTCACTGGAGGCAAGAAGCAAGGCAGTTGGGGCGGGAAATCCATGCCACGTTAATACTGGAAGTCAAGGTGACAAATAAACCATTTTCGGGAATAATTAAGTTTAGCGATAATTACTTTGCAGATTTATTGTTATGTTTTGTTTGTAAATACTGGCTTAGTTTATGGATTTTTAACGATTCTGCCTAGGCAAGCTTTTTTGAAGTTATTCAACAATCTTCTAAAATTAGACTTTATACGGCTATGATCTGTTTTCATAGCCAATTGTTAACTAGTTGACTTCAACTTCAAAACAGTCACCCGCTCTATAGACCTCCATGCGCGAATCAGCCATTTACTCACAACTAGACATGTGCCCGATGGGAAAGTATTCGATCGTTATTTGTTGATGAATTTCCAATAATGCAGATACAATTGACTTTTATTAATAAACAGAAGCCTAAGAACCAATGAAAAATTTCTATATAAACTTGCATCCTCTATTTAACCCTCATAGGGGATGAATTTTCAAAAATCCTTTCTTAGTGCTCACCTACGTTCTATAAGGAACTCATTTGCAAAATTTCATGCTTCTAGACCCGTGCGTTGTCTGTCAGCCAATGTTAGAGTTTTATTAAGTATAATTCAGGTATATACAAATACTACAATTTAGATGGCAAAGAGAAGAACAGGGATATAATCAAAAGTACAAAAACATAATTGTAGGTTAATATTTTCTAACTATTCAAATAGTACAAAAACATTATTGTGGGTTAATATTTTTCAACTATTCAAACACTTTTGAATAAACATCTCAATACTGCAAAAAAATCAATCAAAAACATTGTTTGAGAGCGACATTCTAAAAACAGAACGCCTATATCATTTCAACACGGAAAAATCTATCCCAGTACTGGAGGATGTATCGCGATGTTACTGAAAAAAGTCGGTAACTAACAGGTAGAGGTTCAAATATTTTTGTTGTCAACAACGAGACAAAACTGTAGTACTCATCATCCGTAGCAAACGTACTTTATTTCTTAACTTCTTTTGGCCACAGAAGTTACTTGGTAAACTACAAAACACTAGGTTTCATAAACTGGTATTGTCAACTTTTTCCAATAACCACAATGTACTTCGTATGCAACTGTCATAGATTTACTGTATAAGAATTTCAATATGTTTTGGGATGTGTACTTTTACTTAAATCGCACACATGGAAAGGATTCTTTATTGCTTTTTTTTTTCAAAAACCCAGAAAAATTTCCAAATATACGTCACCACTACATTCTGGAAATTTCTCCGGGAGATACTTGACTGTGGACTGCAGTGGATCTCCGCCGGGGTAGCCGCAACACGTGTTACGAGAAAGTGGAAAACGAACAAGAGGGAAGAGAGAATCGAGCGAAGAGCAGCGACAAGGAGCTACGAAGGGAAGTGTTTGAGAAAGGCGCTGTTGGTCTGAGAAATAATTTCTAATCTCTCCCCAGCTGCAGCCTCCCTTCGACCATGTATCAGCCACACCAGATATTGGCACTGTTCGCAGGCTGTTGCCTGCTGGTCCAATTTTGCCCGCGCTGAGGTAGCCTCGCTTTTCTTCTGATACTCTTTCACACTACACCGTCAATGTTATATTCACTTTGGAAATTGGCTCAATGGTACAAACGTTTTCCTTGCACCATAGAATAATTATTACGTAGACAAACTCTTTAATCCTACGTGCATGGTTCCAGCATGTGTACGATGAACATATTAAATTAGTTTTATGAGATATTTTCCTAAAGGTTTCCCTGGCATATACACTATTTTGTTAAAACTATCAACTTTGATTCATTTCACGCATTAAAAATAGAACATAAAATAACTTTGGGATTATAAAACCCCAACAATGTGCTAACTGCACCCAAGAAGATCATGTTTATATTTGCACCAACGTGTATGCAAGGCCTACATTTTCTTGTAGGCAGTGGTTCTTCTGAAGTTTGAAACTGTATCGCTGTTTTTGTGACAATCATCACAGATATTTCACTGATTGTCCGTATAGTGTCAGTTCTTAGTGTTGTTCTTAATTGCAACAAAATCTTCCAAGGATACGACTCCATTATCATTGGTAGTAAAATATTGTGCTAAGGCATTTACATAGATAAATTTTACACTGGAAATTTTAGTAATTTAACAGGCATTATACATTATATTATTTTCATACTTTGGTATGTTGTTTTTCATAACTCTTATGGTTTTGTGAAGTCACAGTAAGAATAACTCAAAACTTACAAAACTTAAACAATGTAGATAAATATATGTAGTTACTGGTTTGTTCAAACGTAGTTTTAATTTATCTAGGAGGCAGTATGTAATATTTGTAGGGCGGAGAGCAAAATATAATATTTAGAACGCGGGAATTTAAAATATTGTGAAAAAAATATGTAAAAATAGTAAACAAAAAATTGACATATGTGCTATTTTTTTTTTTTTAAATTTCAAATGTATTAGTAGTAACCAGAAATTTGTGAAAATTTACAAGGGAGTCACTGAGAAACTATGACAAAATTATTATATGTTAAGATTACACTTCTTAACAATTCAAAATGGTGATCATTTAACACAGAAATCCCCAAAAAATAAGTTGGTACGTTGTTACGAGAGACTCGCTGTCTTCTGATAAAGAGTAGTTTTATTACTTATCAGAGTTGGCGTACATTACGTGTCCTATTTAGGCTTAATTATGTGAACTACACTAGACGTTAACCACTCTGGCGGAACATTTTTATCCTTTGAAACTACACGCGTAATTAAAGTAAATAACTTTATAAGTTAGCAAAGTTAATTTTATAATGAGAAAAGTCGAATTTATCCATTTAAAATTTTGTTTTGCAGAAGAACTCTACCAAATCAGAAATCCCCCCTCCCCCACTAAATTTTATTCCGTGTTTGATTTTATTTCGAATTTTTATCAATAGTGGATTTATATATGAGTGCTATAGCTCGAAAACTACTACTTTTATTTATTAAGAACAGTGATTAATTGGGCAATCAACTGTTCTTACCTTGACGTTGAGTTCTGAGACATCATGTATTTGTTAACATCTTCCAATTACAATAAATTATTTTTATGTTTCTGCCTTTACAATAAAAAAGACCTGCAAAAATTTTATTCCTGCTATTTGAGTTAAATATAATTTGTTCATTTAATTAAAAATTTAGCTTTTATAAGAAGTACCTTAAATAGCTTCAAGAGGGCATGGTACACGAAAATATCAGCTCGATATTTATAATGCAGTTTATAAATTTCAGTATTTAAATTACTAAAAAATCTTTCGTTTGAAATGTATTTCTTGTAATGAACGTATGCAAAGCAAGAAACCGTAAGGGGCTTTGCTTTGAGACATGCGGTATTTTACTCAGTATTTGGTGACAACCATAAACTTCTGAAATGGACGTTAACATATATCTTCGTTTGAATGTACAGTATGTACATAAAAGAATTACCTCAAGTATAAACTTTAATAGTATCAACTGTAAGCATTGTAGAGTTTTAGTTCAAGATCACAATTAAACAGTTACTCAAACAGTTTTAGATAAGCGCATGCGCGAACACCAAATTGTTTTTTTTATCGTTTGCAGCGCCACCTACGTTGAAAGAAATGATCTTTCCC